>NW_007578832.1:188151-196219 GCF_000690725.1 Stegastes partitus | reverse complement strand
TTCAGGGAACATTGGTGCAATGTAGCTTCTACCGGAGCGGCATGTGAGGTGTTCAGGGAACATCGGTGCAATGTGGCGTCAACCGGAACGGCATGTGTGGCGTTCAGGGAACATTGGTGCAATGTAGCTTCTACCGGAGCGGCATGTGTGGCGTTCAGGGAACATTGATAAAATCTAGCGTCTACCGGAGCGGCATGTGAGGTGTTCAGAGAACATCGGTACAATGTAGCGTCTACCTGAGCAGCACATGAGGCATTTATGGAACATCCGTGCAATGTAGCTTCTACCGGAGCGGCATGTGTGGCGTTCAGGGAACATCAGTACCAGAGCGGAATGTGTGGCGTTCAGGGAACATTGGTACAATGTAGTGTCTACCTGAGCGGCACATGTGGCGTTGACTTTAACAAAAATATTACAAAACGAACACACACAAAACAAAACTGATGCTGGATGAGTCCACATGTCGTCGCTGTGTTTGCTCTGTTGGATTGTGTTACCTTGCCATTTGACGATAAGGACTCTTGTTTTTGTAGAGCAGAATTCAGAGTCTCCAGGACGACTACTGTTGTAGAAACGAGACATAAAAACATGCTGTTATCTTGTCCACGGTACATTTACGGTTTCCGACGCTCATAAGCTACGTATTCCATCCAAACGTTAAGCAACATTTGACCCAATTCCAATAAAATATGCACGTTTTTACCATTACAGCAACTTTTCCACTCGAGTGCAAAGACCGTTTTGCAGTATTTTTTAGATTTAAGGCATTTGCACATATAAACAATTACATGGAAACACATCTACAAGCGTATATGCGTCTAAGTTCTTTACCTGGACGTAATGATATCGTGAGGACAGGCACTTTCTTTCCGTTGCTTTGGTCTGTTTTTCCATTCACCTCCTCGTTCTGCTCCGGCACCTGCAGAACAACACCATACGTGAGTCCTGTTGGTCCTCTTTTTACCGCAACTCTCAAACACTCCATATTCTGCACGTTTAGAGGTTTCCTTTTTGGGGGTGTACTAGAATGTGTTTGCATGCTTTCATGTTCAAAAAAGTCATTATTTTTTCTCATAATGCACATGAGGCTCTGTTTTAACTCCTGTCTCTTTAAGGCCCGGTCTGCTCTGATTGGTGAACGAAAGCTCCTCATGTTGTGATGGACTTAGAGTTCAGTTTTAACATACTATACCTTGTGGTTGTGGTCGCTGGTTGGCTCTGGTTCTTGTTTAACCGTACAGGAGGATGAAGGCAAGACAGCAGGAGACGGTGAGGATACTGGTGGATTTACATCGCTGTCAGGACTCTTCTGCAGCTTTGCTCCACCTTGTAAGTCTAAAGGTGAATCCTCTCTGGCCGCCTGGCTGGATTTGGACTTCCCTCGGTCAGACAGGTCCAGCGGTCCATCGTATGCTTCTCCAGAGACACTCTCAGCCTTTAAAGACGACGGGCTTTCCTTCTTCTCCGGAGATGTAATTTGACTCTCTGCAAAATCTGTCAAGCCTCTCAACTTGAAGACCACCGTCGGCTCTTTGCTGGGGGGCTGAGAGGCGCTCTGCTTCTGCCAGGGAGAACCGAAGCCGGGTCTTCGAGGGCTTTGATGTTGGCTGCTTGGGATCAGGTTGGGGAAGCGAGGCAGGTTTAGCTTTGGAGACATATGCAACAGCGGGTTGGTGCCTGCGGCCGCCATGTTGACCCACTCAGAGGACTCGGATAAGGGCCAGGGGAGGGAAACTGGGCTGCTCTTGGTGGGTTGGGGGCGGCAGGGAACAGGAGCGTGGAGAACATGTCTGCTGGGCTTCACATCTCCACCAGCTGATGAGGAGGAGGAGGAGGAGGAGGAGGTCTTCAGGTGAGGGGGGATGGAGAAACGCTGGTCTTCAACACCTTGAGATCTAAGACATGGAGGAAAGTTTGTGGAGGTCAGTGGGGAACAGCGCAGGAACAAGGTGCCTAAAATGCTGGTATTCACACAAAAAGGTGCAAAAGTTGTCAGAATTTACAGGATTTTAGTAGCTGATAAAGTAATGGTTGGCAGCTGATCGAATAATTCATTAAAGGAAGAGTTCATTTGCAGAAACAGATAATTCCATCTTCACAAACCTTCAGAAAACCCACTTTCCCATCGTCTACCTGAGACAACATCGATCAAACTTAAGTTATCTTTATTTTTGTCATTTCTTGGGGTCGCTCCCATGGCATTTGTAAACATTACCTACAAGTTCTGACAATGTTTTAAAAAAAAACAACAAAAAAACGTTTTATTTTTTTGTTCAAAGAAGGTACCAAGGACGTATCTTATTACAAATAATGTTCCCATGAGGTTAAAAGTGAACTAAGACGGAACGTTTTAACATTCTGACGATGTTTGAAGGATGTTGTCAGACTAGATAACAAAAGAATGCTCATACCTGAATTTAAATCCTAATTTTGTCTTTTTTAAAGCTTATTTAAAGAAAAAACAAACTTGCACACCAGCACATTCTCCAACATCATGTTTCTGGTTGATAGATTGTCCCATTTAGGAACCAGTGCTGGTCACCAGTGCCGAGTGGGAAAACATCTCTGGCCATGAAGATCTGCACCTCGTCAAACTCTGTCAGTTCCTATTATCTCATCATTTCTACCAACTGTAGCACATCAATGACACCCAACGGTGCATTTATTGTCTAACACAGGGGTTCTCCACCTTTTTGACCCCTAGGTCCAAGTTTCCCAGTACAAAGTACAAATATGAGCACTTTCATTTCAATTGATCCGAGTCCTGGTTTGATTTGACTTCAGGAACTAAATCAAGTCCACTTACAGTTTAACAAGCTTAAACCTTCTAAAATAAATGATATGATAGCTGTAACCTATTTTCTTTTCTCCTGAAAAATAACACCGGCTTCCCAACTAGTTTTGGATGTTTGGTTTCGAGATGCCGCCGTAGCTTTGGAGGCTTCAGTGCTTCCTTGGCTAGCGTAAATTTGGCCTTTGAGGAGGGGGTGGCATCACTTCCATCTTCATTTTTTCTTTTTAAAAACTTTTCCATAATTTAAATTAGTTGCGGCTGGCTGCTGGGGGGTCCTACGGCCCTCGCGGCCCACAGGTGCAGAACTGCAAATTTTTCTTGGCCCAGTAGGCGGCCCCATGGTTGATCATCACTGGTCTAATAGACACCAAACCTTCACATGTGGTATCGTTCCATCGGTTCATGGATTTAACCAACAGCAGTGTCTTAAAGAGGACTGACTCAGCTGCAGGTGTCTCCATAAGAGACACCTGTACAATACTAAAGACAAGTTTTTCTAGTCGTGCTGAGGCATGCACCCTTTAATTCTGCTCTTCAGGAGAAAGCAGGCTGATTCTGTAATTGCTTGTATGTTAAAACTGAACTCTAAGTCCATGACAACATGAGGATTTATCGGTTTGTTGGTGGTTTTAAAGGGATCAAAGCTGACCTTAGTAGCCCTCCTCGACTCCAGAAACAGTTATTTCTGTTTTTTATTTGTTTTGGGTGTCGTTGATTTGTTTGACAGTTGTGATTTTTTTTCTGTCTCACCTTCTCTCCCTTGTGTTGGGTTCCACCTTCCAGATGGGTAAAGTCAGAGACGGAGACAGTTGAAGAGGCTTGTAGGACTCCTGTGAGAGGAGAGGATAGTAAAAAGCAATAAGTCAACACAGTCGTAGCTGTTTTATCACATAAATGACAGTAATGGTTTGACATGTTGGAGAAAAATAAGCTTTCATTCGGACAGTTTGAGAAGTCTCAACAAATTTAAAGCAGGTTAGCTTAGCTTAGCATAAAGAGTGGGAACAAAGGAAAGTTGAACTGACTTTATATCGGTGAAGGGTTCAACAGAAAATTAAATGTAAGTGAAGTTTAGTACTGCTGGTAGGGGAACTTCTGGGTAGCTTGTTTCCAGTCTTTATGCTAAGCTAACTGGCAACAGCTACGTGTTTGATGGACACATAAGAGCGTGGTTTAGGCATATTGGTAATACTTTTGATTGTCGCTCCCATACATTAAGTGTACTTAATTCTAACTTACAGTGTTCAGTAGCTTGTGTGCTAATAGTGTATTAATGCATATAAAAGGGAACAACATGCAAAGTTTAGCCGGTAAAGAGGAAGCAGACATGAATATATTTACTGGATACTGGACATACAGATGTACTTAAAGTTGCCAGAATGGAGCCAAAAAACTTTTCGTAACCTTCTAGATTTTACATTTTCGTGCGAATAATTCCTATTGGAAAGTGTACAAGCAGACCTTGTTTGCAGTTGGAGATGTGATGTTGGTAGCATTTTTAGGCTGCAGGTGTTTTTTATTTTTTGTTGTAGTGCTAATGTATGGGGATTTAAACAATGTTTGTAGGTATTTTCTATTAACATTTAGCATTTGAGAAGAACTTGTACCATTAGTATATTTAACAATAAATTAGAAGATATATTACTGCTATATATATTTTTTTTTATAATCGCACAAAAAAAACCCAGAAAAGGTGCCAGATTGTGTGAATGCACCGACCGGATTGCTGCTTAATTTCTTTGTGCACTGTGCCGTGACAATAAATGAGCTGTATTCTTTTGTATTGTATCCTGTTCTGTTCTAAAGCCAATAATGCCACTGAACAAACACCTGCTACTGAGCTACAATCTGGCATTAGAGAGGATCTAATGCTGTAAGTGTCTGACTGCAGAGTGTTTACTCTGGTCTTATGGGATACAGTATGAGCATTAGTTTGGGGAAAATGTGAGACAACAGATTCTGCAGCAGTTTATAAATATGTGTTTTAGTTATTATAGGCTTTGAGGTTATTTAGTCCTTTTTTTATTCATCACAGGTCTATTTTGGCTATTAGGCAGCACAATGTCACGTATTTTGTACGCTGCTGGACCTGGGTAGGGAAATTCCTTTTTCGGTTTTACACGTTTGAATGACAATAAACTGAACTGAAACTAAATAAATATGATTGAATATTAGTTTTTAAATGACTGTACCTTATGAACCAACGCTATGCGGCAAAGCAGTCAAACAAAACAAAAAAGATAGGATAGGCGAAAGACAAATGCTTTCTTTTCATACGTTCATTAAACTAGAGGGATGCATGTTTACCTGATTCTGTGTTTTCCTGTGCGCCTACTTGAAGATGAACTTGCCTTGATTTTGCCTTAAAATGATGCATAATGCAACAAGAGCTCAGTCTGTCATGTAACTCAGATGTTTTGCATGGAGGGGAAGCGTTTTGCTGTAATTGACGCATACGGCTAAGGACACAGCTAACCGGCTAACCCCACAGGGCGGCTGCGGCTCAGGTGGTAGAACGGGTTGTCCTCCGATCTGATCGCAAGGTTGGCGGTTCGATGCCCCTGTCTTGGGAAAGACACTGAACCAGAAGTTGCTCCCAATGGTAGGCAGCACCTTGCATTTGGTGTACGCCATTGGTGTGTGAATGAGAAACACATTGTAAAGCGCTTTGGATAAAAGTGCTATATAAGTGACCATTTACCCAAGATGCATGACCTTGAGTTTGTCACATCACCAGTATGAGTTCCTATCTGATTGTAATAAGAAACTATGTGTTTATCTTCCACCTTTTCCAAGTTATATTGGATTTAAAATTTGTGATGATTCACAACCTTCTGTATGACCATGACCTTGTCTCCAGGTCATATGTTGCATCACCAGTTTATGGGCCTCAAATGTCCTCCTAAGTTAATGCACTAAACTTATGTCTTTTTGTGCATGTTCACTCATACAGAGCTCTTTTGGGAGATGCGACCTTTGACCTCTGTAGCGTCACCGATCCATGTATTGACCTTAAAATCTAATCACTCTGAGAAGGAACCATAACGAGGTCATGTATGAAGCTTCAGATTTAAACTCCTCTTCTGTAAAGCGCTAGACCGCTAACAGACAAAATAAAATCACGCACGCACACAAAAACACACAATTACTCTGTAGCTGCCCATCGATGGGCAACAACAATAACTACGGGTTCCTTTTACGCTTTTATTGTTCCGACTGAAGAACGTCCTCAGAGGATCGTCAAGCTGCCGTCGTGTCACCCGTAAACTATACGGCGAACGCTTATTTTCTATTTTTTGATAATGGATGCACGTGTGACTAATCTGCAGACCAAATTCTCCAAATCCACACCGTAAAACTGTATTTCAGCTGTAAATAATTTGTTTTTATTGAACCTTTATTTTACCAGAACTGGTTCTCATTTTCAATAACGACCCAAAGTCCTGTTTCAAATGAATCCTACTTGCTTTGGTGAAGGAAGTTTAATTTGGTTTATTCTATCAACTTGAAACTACACTTTGTCCTGTTGAATGACTTTTATAATTTCAGCAAAATTGTGAAAATTAGGTTTGCTGCTATCGAATGTGCGTTTGACTTTTTAATTGTTCTGCTGCAACTCAAACGCAGTTTTCTTCAAAGACAATAAAACACCTGCACGTCTAACGATAACATCACGTTTACATTTGGGTGCTGTTAATACTTTAAAAATTGGAAACTTAAAATTGACTTTTCCTGAATTGAAGTTGCAGCAATGTTCACTTGAGGGAAATCAAATGATTTAAACATTGCATCTAAACCAGTGATAAGATTTTTCTTATTAACTTAATTAGGACAACATTTGTTTTCTGTGCAGTAAAATTGACCTAAATGTGATGAGAAGTTTAGCATTTTTAAACTATAAGTACTCTTTTATGGCTTGTATATGGCATATGAAGCTTTTTTAGGGGCTCCACATATTTTCCATGTCAAGAGAAGAGAATATAAATATCACATGTTCCCAAATTTACTCTATGAGGTACATTAAAGTGGCCTCTCTTGTACCCCAAATGTATGTTGCAGGCACCAGTCTAAACTTTTATCATAAACCTCTGCAAATAAAAAAGGGAATAAGAGCATCATACATACATGTCTCTGTGTTTAACATGCACAAGTGAAAACAATAAAGTTGCATTTAAATGCATACGAGAGGAATCTGATTCACAAACTCACCAGATGGCTTCGGTTCGTTCCTCTCAGCTGCCTCCGCTCGCTCTCTGTTTGATCAAAGCCAGAAATGCAAGTAAGAAGACGAGCATGACAGTCAACAACCAAACAAGCAGGAAAACTCTTCCTTCTTTCTTTCTTACCTTCAGCTCTTTGGTCCACCTCGCGTTTCACTGCAGCATCGCCATCTGCTGGCTGGTTTGCGGCTCTGCCGGCTGCTGGGATGGTGACGAGGGCCACAGGTCCGGAGGAGGACGGCGAAAGCTCAGGAGAGCTGTTTGGTTTGACCTCCGACGTGCTGCTGCTGCTGCTGGAGGAGTAGTTGCTGGGACCTCTGCTAAATATACATCATGGGATTTTAGTTTTCTGTGTGTGAAAAATGTGTTTTCAGAATGGTAGTTGTTATGGCGGTGGTCCTGAAGGCAAAACATGTAGACGTACAGTTGTGACCAAAAGTTTATATCCACTTGTAAAGACCGTGTATATCACGACAGTCTTGAGTTTCCAATGACTTCTATAACTCTGAATTTTCTGAGGTGGAATCATTGAAACACGTCACAGAAAACTGTCACGCATTTTGGTTCCTTCATAGATTTATTATAAATCTTCTGGAAATATACAGGACAGCTGTGGTTCAGGTAGTAGAGTGGTTGTCCTCTGATTGCAAGGTTGGCGGTTCGATCCCCTCCACAGTCAAAGTGTCGTTGGGCAAGACGCTGAACCTGAAGTTGCTCCCAGTGGCAGGCAGCACCTTGCATGGCAGCTCTGTCACCATTGGTGTATAAATGTGAGTCAGTGGGTGAATGAGAAACACATTGTAAAGCGCTTTGAATACCACTAAGGTAGAAAAGTTCCATATAAGAGCAGACTATTACCATTTAAGTCAGAACTTTGGGGTAACCGGTCTAAAACGTTCATTCTAGCCTGATTTAACCATTCCTTTACCGCTTTTGATGTGTTTGGGGTCATTGTCTCGTTGAAACACCCAAATGCATCCTAGACCAACCGTCTGGATGATGATTTGAGGTTTTCCTGAACAACGTGGGGGTATTCCTCCTTCTTCATTATTCA
>NW_007578832.1:178147-187078 GCF_000690725.1 Stegastes partitus | reverse complement strand
TCATACAAGTCATAGGAGACTCAAGACTGCTGTGAAAATTAAAATGCAACGATATGCTATAGAAGCAAAAAACAACACACAGTTCACATTTGTGCTGCAGTGATACCTACCATGAGAAATACTTGAATAACAACAAATATTACACAAAAAAATAGAAACCTGATGTCTAAAGCTTCCTCCATGTTCATATTCACATGCAGTATACTCACTCAAGTGCTGCTCTTAAATTTCTGATCTCATCTCTCAGCCTTTTGTTGTCCTTCTTCAGGTTGTTAATTTCTCCGGCTACAACAACAACAAAAGACAAATCAGGACATGTAGGACAAAAATGTTCCTTAAACTTTTTTTTAAATAGTATTTTGCATTTTAAATGGAAAGAAAACATGGAAGGGAAAACTTTGAATGTCAACAAAAGCAACAGTAGGGATGCAGATTTGTATGAAACATGAGGATCAACGTGTTACTGAATTAGAAAGTCAGTAAAAAACTGGATACCCAGGAGGGAGATGTGCTGGAGGCTCTGAATCTGCGTAGCTTCAAACTCCTGCTGCCGTCTCTTGGCCACGTCCTGCGTTACTGTACATCTGTCGCAGAGTCCCGCCCTCAGCCTGCAGAAAAAAAAAACACGTAACATCACGTAATAGACTGGCTCCAAAACACTCATCTAAGCAAAATGAAGTTAAAGGTACAGTTAGTCTTACAAAAGACAAGTCGAATTTGCACGTATGAAAGGACTGTTGGTGCTGCACCATAGCTTGGCCCGGTGTGATCCGTAGACTGTTCATTGTCCAAGCTACTGAAGTGGTTCTCATGGAGAGTTTCAGCAGAAGGCAGCTAATCTTGTTAGCTACCGGCGACTCTCATCTAAGATTCTTTTAGAGTTTTGCCTAACCGATGGGGAATGTCAGGTATTTATCGTCTCTCTCTCCAACCACGTGGCGCATAAAAGGCCGAAGACGCACATGCTTTAGGGTGTGTCATCATGAAACTACCAGGTGAAGGATGACATAAGATGCTAGTAGCGGTGAAATTGTCCGTAGGGGCATCATAATGGCATTGGAGAGCCCAACTCCTTCACTCCACTCTCAAACCGTCCATAGTGATCCTCTATTGAGTGTCTGTGAAGGTTCTCCAGGTCGTGGTTGTTCTGGTAGATGAATCGTAGCAACTGCTTGAGTTCCTTGAAGACGTTCCACCTCTCATCCAAGAGGCTCCATCAGCTCTGACTGACTCATATCCTTAAGGAGCCATTAACACCTGAGTTTCGGTTTCTACTGAGTGTCCCTGAACCTTTAGATGCAGGGGAACACTCAGGGAACGTTCCCACAACATTGGCTAACATTAACCTACAAGTTGTACACATGTTTTAGGGATTTCTAATGTTTCTGTGAGGTTGGAACATCAGATGTTTGTTCGTATATTTCAGGAACCGTTTACATTCTGTCATCTGAGGTCTTGCTAACATCTTGACAATGTTGTTTCTGATGTTGCAGTGACAACATCCTCTGTCGTCAACCAGCCTATAGAAGAACGTTCTTGTAACATTGTCTTACAGGTTCTGCAACGTCTTCCAGCAACATTCCCAAAACATCAGAGCCAGAATGTTTGTCACATAACCAGAACGCCTTTTAAAAACCATCTACAGCCTCGATATAACATCTGGAAAGCATTTTTTCAACGTTGCTTTGAGAACATTTGTCCGTTGTTATCGTGAAGCATAATCTGTGTTCCTGACAACGTTCTCTGAATGCTGACTGGGACGACTGGATTTAAATATTACGTACTTCATCTGACTTATGTTGGGTATCTACAGACATTCTGGGTTTGCTTCATGCTTTGTCCTTCTTTCTTTTTATGTTGTTGTTCTTGTAGTTAGTTTAGGTTTTATGTTCCTCCTCTTGTGCTCATTTGCTTTGATCAACCAGGATATATACATGTTCCCCTTTAGGTCATAGTTTGAGAGGTTAGTTAAGAGTTTAGTTGGATTAGTGCAGCGTCTGGCAGGGAGGGAGGCTTGCTGAAACCCTGCCAGCATCCTCAGGACTTTCTACAGAGGTGGAGAGCGTTCTGACATCCTGCATCTCCACATGGTCCTCCAGCTGCAGTGTGTCGGACAGAAAAGCCCTGCAGAGGGTAGTTAGAGGAGCTGAGAGGGGCATCGGAGTTTCCTTCACCTCTGTCCAAGAACTTCTCCAGAGCTGCTGCAGGAGCAGGACCCTAAAAATTATCATGGACTCTTCACAGCCTCTCCATCAACTATTTGAACTGCTGCCATCAGGAAAACGTTTCTGGAGCGTTAAAGGAAGAACCTCCAGACTGATCAGCAGCTGTCAGAATGCTGAACTGCTGATCCAGATATGCAAACACTTGTTTATTTAAATTGCTTTAAGTTATTGGATCCTGAAGTAATGCTCTCTCATCTTGCCTCTACTACTGTTGGATGTACAGCAACATGACGGTAAACTTGATTTGATTTTTGCTGAGTCATTTTTCTTTAGTCTTACCTCAGTTTGGTTAATTTGACCCATTTTTAAGGGCCCAGAACTCAGTGTCTGATTCATTTTCTTTAATCCAAATGCAACTCCTCCTGTTTTGTAGTTTAGTCGCTTACAAATCAAAAGCTAATGTTTGCAGAGGTTCCAAACTTTTTTCTTCTCTGTTTTGTTTTTGGTACCTGTTTTCCAGAGTCTTGATGTTCTCGGTGAGCAATCTCTGCTGTTCTTTCATCTGCTGGTTTCTGGTGAACAGTTCCTCCATTCGCTTTGTGTCACTGAAAGAACGAGACACAGACGAGTTCAGATACTCTTCACATATGTTCTGTTTCCTTGACGTTTTAAGGCTGCGTTTCCATGTGAGCTTACACTTTGCTTCTCCTATTCCCCCATACGTGGAGGCTATTCATGTATCTCATCATATGTGAGAGAATAATATAAGAATATATATTATTGTTGCTCTAAACATGTCTCGCAGAGTTTTATTTTAAAAGTTTTTCAAGTGCCAGAACATGAAAATCATCCCGCGTCATGTTAAGATTAGATCACTGTTGTTGGATTTAAAGCTATCGATGCATCAGGATGTAAACAGATTTTAAAACACGATAGTTTTCTGTCTGGCTCAGGAGTGAGATATGACAAATGAATCTGTCTCAATAAACAGCGATTGTATGCGTTCTTTAACTTCTAATGCTGCAAAGCTGCCACAAAGGAATGAAGGACAACAATGCCACGAGGCCTGTAGTTTAACATGCTCAGGATATCTCTTCTTTATCTGCCTCCACTGAACCGAGCAGCCACTGAACGGCTACGTGAAGCCGCTTGTCGACTCAGTAAATCAAACTCGGCTCTGACTGTTGGCACCACATGAACAGATCATATTTGTCATAAGAAGAAGAAACCCTGATGAGGAAGTTGAGTTTGTATTACAGATCGAAAGCAACAGAGCTGCTGCACCCAGAAGCATGAATGAAATGTGAGTTACTAATAATCAGAATCACTGCCTGTAAAAGGTGCAATCAGAGTTAATGTACACGTTGCTGGGATGCAGGTTTCCTGTTTAGCAAGTGTAGATGTAGTCTCTTTAAGCTTCTCAGAAAAACAACAAGTTATGTAAAGAATAAATAATCAAGTATATAAATAAACCAGCTGAATGGTGTAAGAATTTTTTTTAATTTTTATTTTAGCTACTTGGTGGTGTTAAAAGGTTTTGGGAGGTGATGCTGTTGTGTTTCATCGTGTGGAGGGCTTCAGTATGAGCAAGTTGGCATATTCAGACTTTAAGTCGGCCCGACGACAACTAAATATACTAAATATAAACTAAATATTAGAGATAACAAGTATCATGAAGGAACTTTCTGCTTCAAACTCTCCCATAAAAGGAGAGGTTTAACAAGTCACAGGACTCTTCTCCTGCACGAAATGGACCAATCACGCGGTGCTTTCTTTAGTCGACAGGTTGTTTTAATGAAGAACAACGAAGAATATATATTTAAAAAATATGATGTTAGAAAGCGCTGCTGCTGCAAATGATGCAAGACAAGAATGCTGGTAGAAAACGAGTAAAAAAGAAAAATTAAAATCAGTGCAGCTGCTTATTTTTAACTGACAGCTGCACATTAGAGCCATATTTTTATTTTTATTTGCATATTTCTATTTTTTTTCCTATTTTGTCCATTTTTCTATTTTCATATTTCTATTTTTATTTTCATATTTCTGTTTTTATTTTCATATTTCTATTTTATTTGCATATTTTTATTTTTTCCCTATCTTTTCAGTTTTTCTGTTTTCATATTTCTATTTCTATTTTTCATATTTTTATTTTCATAATTCTATTTTTATTTCTATATTTTTTCTCATTTTTCTATTTTCATATTTCTATTTTTATTTTCATTTCTTTTTTTTATTCTATTTTTTATTTTTTATTTTATTTTATTTTATCTTTTTTGCACTGCATTCTTCGTACTACCACTTTAGCTCTGGATCTGGGAAACACCGTCTCATTTCACTGTGTACTGTACAGCTGTGTGTGGCTGAAATGACAATAAAGCCCTGTGAACTTTGAACTGAACTTTAAACTTCATACATTTAAACATGATGTTGTATCGAAGCTGTAAACAGACCAAACATAAAAACATATTGAATGAATAAATGTAGGTTTCCATGGTAACACGATGCTGTAACTACGCAGCTTCATTCGGTGATTTTAGCAACGCACAGCTCAGCAGGATTACAGACCAAACACATCCCCTCAGCTGAGAATCTGAACTGTTCATTAATAATCACCAGGTAACGATTTGGTTAAAGGGAGACGCGTCTTTCAGCCGATTTAAATCTGAAACTCTGATCATCACCAAACAGCATCAGCTACCGTCCAGAGATCTTCACCAGAGATCGAGCAGGTTAGGAGCCTTTGTCATATGAAAACTCTGACTCTAGACTCGTCGTTCCTGCTCCTCCACTGAGCTCACTTTGTAGTTCAGCCCTCTGATAAGCAGGTTAGACGTTCAGGTTACCGCGGCGATGCACCTGATAAGAGGTGAACCACCGCCTCAAAACTTAAACCTGAAGTTGCCTGAACAACCTGAACTCCTATGTTGGAGCACAGAGCGCTGGTCGTAGCAGCACCAGGTGGCTCAGTGCTTTGCAGGTTCTAACAGATACAGTCTGGTCCTGCTGCAGGATTTAACGGGTTCATAAGATAACGCTGTTGAGCCACACTGAGCTGTGATGATGATGATGATGATGATGAGGGGATTTCACTTGACGTGGCTCCTTCTGCATTAACCTGCAGTGTTAAGGCTGTAAAACGATCCCTTCTCCTTCACACTTGTTCAGTTCTGAGGAAGAATGAAAGTTTGGTGACTCAGCAGCAGACGGGGAGACTTGTTCCGACACGAGCGTCGCTCAGAGCTGAACTTGAGCGTGCTGCAGGTGCAGGATCAGAGTCCCGCAAATCCTCAAGTCCTGCTCCGGCTGAACTCTTATCTCGTTAGACTTGAACGTCTTGTCTAAATGCGACTGTCCGGAGACGCCAGGAATGTCAGGAACTCACTCACCAGCCCTTCTTGTTCGACAGCTCCTGGACCTTCCCCTGCCAGCCTGGTGATTCAAAAACACAAAAAAGACAACTGCTCAGGAGGCGTTGAGGTGAAACGATTCTTCTGTTCTGTGCATGGTTTCCACTCACCCTCCACTTCTCGCTCGTGAACCTCCCTCAGCTTCAGCAGAAGGTCGTTGAAACACTCCATCGCCGCTGCAGTCACCGTCCAGCCTCAGTTTGACTTCAACACAAAAGAGAAATAACGTTTTGTCATGTTGTTCACAGATTTAAAGAAATTGCGTTTATTGCCTTTAATTCTGAGGTGAACACTGGATTGGACACACCCTGAGTAAGAGAAACTTGTGGCGCTCACAGTGGAAACCAGTGAATCAGTCAGAGCCGAGGCACACGGGCGTTATAGCCTCGAGGCTGCAGCAGCGTCTGAGGCGCTACGGCGCAGTTTGCTGCTCCTCACATGTAGCAGCAAATTTTTTGTTGTTATATCGAGGATGATTAGAACAGGTCGGACCGGTCGAGCAGGTCTGCAGTTGGTGCTTTATGAAAAACAGCTTGGATCGCTGGAGATCTGCAGCACTTTCAGAGACTGTGTAGAGTTCTAAGAGGGAAACAGAACACTGTGAGAACGTTTCGTCAATGAACGTCAGCGTTTACAGCCTGGACCTGGTGGATTTAAATTAAACCCATGAAAGGACGGATGAAGGTTTTACTACATCTCCCTGCTTGTTGTTTTTAAGAAATCCATCCATTATCTCTACACCTTAATCCTCACCAGGGCCATGGGGGGCTGGAGTCTTTTTAATGGGTTCTGTTCGTTTTTCCTAAAAACCTGTCGGATAGCAAAGTTTAGGATTGTCAAGGGTCAGATTATCGAGTCATGACTGTAGTTGCTGGTTTTGTTGGTCCTGATGCTGCAAATTCACATTTCTGAGTTTATGATCAAACTCATCCAATGAGAGTTAAAACAAAATAAATCATTGTCTCTACTTGGGGCTGCACGGTGGCTCAGTGGTTAGCACCGTCGCCTCACAGCTAGAAGATTCCCAGTTCGCGTCCTGATGAGGACACCCGGGATCTTTCTGTGTGGAGTCTCGATGTTCTCCCCGTGCAGCGTGGGTTCTCTCCAGGTTCTCCAGCTTCCTCCCACAGTCCAGAAACATGCTGAGGTTAATTGGTGATTCTAAATTGTCCGTAGGTGTGAATGTGAGTGTGCTTGGTTGTCTGTCTCTAAGTGTAGCCCTGTGATAGACTGGTTACCTGTCCAGGTGAACCTGCCTTCACCCTGAGTCAGCTGGGATAGACTCCAGCCCCCCATGACCCTGGTGAGGATTAAGGTGTAGAGATGATGGATGGATGGATTTGTCCTGTGCTTTTTAATTTTGTAAAACCTTTTTTAAATTTAGTATCTGGACAGTTCTTTCCTTTTTCCTCCTAAATGTTTTTTTTTTGTTGCCTTTATTGGATAGGACAGTCGAAGGGAGACAGGAAAGTGGGGGAGGAGAAAGGGGGAATGGGTTGCAGCAAAGGGCCATGAGTGGGATTCGAACCCATGGCTGCTGCATCGGAGACTATAGCCCCTGTACATGGGTCGCCAGCTCAACCAGGTGAGTTAAAGCGGAGCCGTTTCCTCTTAAATTTGATTTCACTTTTTTGTTGTTGTTGTTTTAACTGATTTACTGTTGCCTCTTTTTTGATGAATTTCATGGTTTGTGCAGTTTTAGATCTTTTTTTTTCAAATCAAACACACCTTGTGAAACTGAATACAGCAACATGATCCACGCTGAGAAGGAAATCTGATATCACAGGCGTCCTTATTGAAACAAATGCCTACACTTCATCCAAATCATTTGTCATCTAACCTGGTGGGCAACAGTTCAAGTTCTAAATTCAAATAGTTGTCCATCAGGTCTTCTCAGGCAGGAAAGGTTTCTTGTGATGATATCACAAAAAGATCAGCATGAATGTAGACTGTAGCTGTGATCCATGAAATAAGCCGTCACTCATCCCACAGTGGGGACATTTACTGTGTTACAGCAGTGAAGGGGGACAGCGCAGACAAACAAATACACATATTCAGATTGTACAACTTCCTCTGAATGTGGAGAGAACTTTACTTCACACATATAAATATTAAACTCAACGAGGACGAAGGAGGCGACACAAAATATAATACGTAGGGTAGAAGTACATGTAGGGAGTCTAACAGTGGATCTCCTTTTATAAGTCACTACGCTGATATAAAACACCAGCAGATTAGCGTCTCCATTTCCTCACATGGACGTACGACAACGTGCAACAACCCTCATCAGCTGAAACTCGTGTTTTTCTTGTTTATCGGTTGCAAACTGCCCTCAACACGTATTTACCTGGATGCTGGCTGTGCAAACGTTTTGCTGTTTGCTGAAGGAGCGTGACGAGAAACTCTCCCAGACGTGGATCGAGATCATAAAGGCTGCTTTTGAGTTTGAGCAACTTGTCAAACGCACGGATAAATATTACTGAAATGCTGTTTACCCATTTTATTCTGCAAATAAAAGGATTTTTTTTGGAGGGAATAGAGCAAAAAATCCTGAGTGATCCATTCAATCTATGTGGAGTAATTCATCTTACTATGTGGTTAGGATTTAATCTGAATGAGCTGGTTGTTTATCCTCCGTTGTAGGAAGTAATTAGAGAGTAAATCTGGCGTATTTCCCAATAACATACCAACTATTGACCTTGATTTTTGTGTCACGCCTGTCAGATCTGAACGTTTTTAGAGTATTTCTCTCATATGAGGAGATTTTTTTTGTTTGTTTTACGTCACATTTAATGCAAAATCAACTATTTAAAATAACAACTAAGAAGATAGATTCTTTCATTCAAATCCTATAAATAAACCACTGACTTGTGTTTCCTGCAGGAACAAACTCTTCTGACTCAAACCTGAAATAGAAGATTTAAACCTTCATGTTGTTATGCTGTTTATAGTGTCGCCGCCCTTTTTACTTGATTGTACTGACGGATCGTTTTCTCACTTTTAATTGTTCACGATCAAATACGTTTCCTGAGCTTTTCACGCTAAGTGTTAGTGTTGTTAGTAGACGGGAAGATGCTGCACCTTTTAGGTTTTTTTCACCCGGAGTGCAGCGAGATGAGAAACGATGGAGGGATGACGAAGTGCTAACGAGGTTAAAGCTGTTTTTATTCAAACCCTGTACGATCCTTGTTTTCTGCATATCCTGTGACTCTTGAGGCTGCAGATTAGCTCCTACCAGGTGCAGCAACACTCAGAGAACATCTTTAGCAAAGCTATTTCATAAATCACAACATCTAAATGACCCACGTGCCCGTTTCTTAAATGCATCCATCACCAGGACAGTTTGTTAGTTCAGCCCA
>NW_007578832.1:171958-176422 GCF_000690725.1 Stegastes partitus | reverse complement strand
GATCAAATTAAGAGGCAAAATAAACACAAATACACTTAAAACGACTACGAAGACAGTCAAAATGAACACAGTGAGATGCAAAATGACCACAGAGCAGTTAGAAAGAACTGCAAAATGACCCAAAAGAGACGAAACACAGTTAGAATTTCATAAGCAGTGCCCTGAAGTGTAACCAAACATTACATTTGTGTGTAATACGATCACATTTAATGAATGTCAAACTTTAATCCACATTTACACACAGATGCTGTTTGGTTTCTGAAGACAACATCACGTCACACACAAGCTACTGAGTGTAATAGTCAGGATGAGCCCTGATCATGGCTTCATTAAAGGCCTCTAGAAAGCAGCTTTGTGTTTGTTCACGTAGATTAAAAACGTTAGATGAACAGAACATGCACTAACTCCAACATGTGACCCTTCACCTCCCCGTGAACATAAAGGCCGAGGCTGGCTTCATACCTGCAGCTCCTC
This sequence comes from Stegastes partitus, assembly GCF_000690725.1. NCBI lineage: Eukaryota > Metazoa > Chordata > Actinopteri > Pomacentridae > Stegastes > Stegastes partitus. Next base: position 175,948 of record NW_007578832.1, on the reverse strand, counting down.
TCCACACCTGTCAGCTGCTCTATCCTGGTCCTCAGGCGACAAACTCGCAGCTGAATCAATCCCACAAAAACTCACCTCATCCAGCCCGGAGACTCTCCCTCAGCCGGTCCCTGCAGAACTCCCGGATGGGCCGAGCGGTTCAGGGAAAAATAGAGGCGCGATAAAGCCGAGAGCCGAGAACCAGGTGAGGGAGAACGCCCCACGGTGCACCCTCCTCCCCTCGCAGCTCTCCACCCCAGAGAACCGGTCGGAGCGGTCGTCCCCTTGAGGAACACAAACACTGAGGCCCGGGCAAGTTCTCCCTTGATATTCCTGTTCTGCTGAAATCCCACATAACCGGCCAAACCGGTTCCATAAAGCCCTGTGTGGCTAGAGGGACTGGGAAACTGAATTGCCCAACACAGACGCCTGCAATCGTGCATTAGAGAGAGACGTTTGGAGGATTGTTTTTAGATTATTCTCGATCTTAATCCTGCACATTTGAGTGCGACAGTAACTGTGTGTTGTTGTTCTGATTCACGTCCAGGGAATCGGGTGTTTCTGAGCACGTCGCCACATGTGGGTGTGGTGGCCGCGGCGACGTCAAAATTTGATGGCAAACAGCAGACAATAGCGTCGAGGCGTTCATTGTCTCAGAAACCAGACACAGCGAGGAAACTTCCTCCTTCCTGAACCGGATTCTTCACGTCTAAGTGCACCGACATGAGGGGTCACGTGCCTCTATTGTCTGAGCTCGTCATCGCAGAGAAGCCGGTCGAGGCTTTTTATTCGAAACCGCCGCCGCCAAAAACCGAATCTCACGTTTGAAATTTAGCCGAGACGGATCCAGAGTGGTGGAAATAGTTCTGCCAGCGTGAGAGGTGTGATTGCAAAAAGGCCACAAATGATGATGAAAAGGTACAAAATGAACACAGAGAGACTCAAATATACCACAGTAAGGGGCAAAATTAGACAACTTATTTACAAAGAATTGCAAAATGATCAAAACAAGTTCATCAAGTTACGACAAAGAGATGAAAAGAAGCAAAAAGGTAGAAAATAAACACAAACGGACTCAAACTGACCCCAAAAAGGCCACAAATGATGACAGTTGGAGGCTAAATGACCACAAAGAGACTCAAATATACCACAGTGAGGGGCAAAATTACACAGTGTATTACAGAGAAGTGCAAAATGATCAAAACAAAACAAGTTCATCAAGTCACAAAAAAGCAACAACAAAGAGACACAAAATGACCACAGACACCCCAAAAGACACAAAAGCAACAAAAAAAAGGCGCAAAATGATGGCAGTTGGAGACTAAATGACCACAAAAACACAACGAATGCTCACAAAGAGACACAAAGGTGCCACACGGAGACACAAAATGGCCACAATGACGAGCAAAATGAACACAAAGAGACACTAAATGACTACAGAGAGACACCCGGAGAGAAATAATTGATCACAAAGAGAAAAACGTGACCACAAAGAGACNTGTGAAAAAATACGATTTACTCTAATCAAATTCTAAACACTTTGTGCTCCTCTGTGCCACCATGAAGCCATTCGTGACTCAGCTACAGCCAGCAGTCACGTGACAAACATGCCAGGAGTTTTTTTTTTTACTGCTGGTTGTGTTTATCAAGGGCAGGTAGAAGACACGCATGAATTTAAAATTTAAGTTAGTAAGAAGTTAATTCCACTGTTTGGTTTTCTTCTCCAGCAGCGGTGACACGTGTGAGCACTTGTACATGTTGATTCCAAGGTTTTAAGGAAATTAGTTTAGTTATTCTTAATGGTTTATGTTTTTATTACTTTGTTCTACTTCACAAAACATTTTTAAATTCTTTCGTCTGTTTCTACAGCGATGTAGGACTGAAAAGTGAGTCTACAGTGAAGACAAACAGGAAGTCAGACGCTTAATACAAACATTTATTCTCTAATTCAGTTTTAAGCTTTGCTCCCTTAAATCCTTGTTGTTTATTATTTGCATCGCTCTCCTCTGTAGCATATATAAAGTGAATATTTGTTTCACTAAAATATGGTAAATACTCATAAATATCATTTAAACCGTCCAACTGCTGCTTTGTTGTCACGCTCATCTCAGCCCCCTCGAACCAGAATGTAATGATTTACCTGCTGAGGACTTGTTTTTTTGCCCTCAGAAAGGGATTCCCACAATGCAACTGTGCAAACACACACACACACACACACACACGCGAGCGCAGCAAACGACTATTATTGAGCATTTTGATCAGCGCGGCGTCGGCTCCTTCGACATGTCAGGATATGTCAGCGGAGAGGCTTCTCACATCACCTGAGCAGAGCAAGAAAAGACCTGCCTGCCTTTATGTTGCTGCTATCTCCAGATCATTACACACACACACACACACACACACACGGTTTAATATTTGTGTGGTTACCCTGTTTTTCCAGTATCCTCACCCTGAAACTCTAACTGCTGCACCACAGCCGACACACGACATCACCACATTTATGAGCAAACACACAAAGATGCAGCAGAGATACAGACGACACAGAAACACACATTTTTTCACCACAGCTGTAGTTTAAGGCTTGCTTCCCATCATCCCAGTAGTTTTGCATAAAATCAGCTGATCCAGATGTTGGTATATTAATATGGAGCGTAGCAAAATATCTTATTTAAACTGTAAGAGTCAAAAAAATGCATGAATTTGGTGCAAATACTGATCACATTCATGCATTTTGATATTCTGCCTTCAGCTTGTCACACAAAAGCTCATAAATACATGTCACCTCCCATCATTTCGCAGGCTTCTTTGTTGTTTTACCAAACCAGAGCTGCTGTTTACATCTCAATTACAGCTGATCCAGATGTTGAACTAATAAAATAATCAGAGCCTAGTAGACTATTTTGTTAATTTTAGCTGTNAAGACACAAAATGACCACAAAGAGGCTCAAAATGGACAAAATAAGACACAATATGACCACAAAGACACACAAAGTAACCACAGCAGGACACAAAATGACCACAGAGCGACAGCGACAGTCAATGAAATGAAAAATACTTCATTTATCCCAAGTCAAAATGGCGTCTGTAGCTTCAAATGCATCGTAATGAAACTGTTGCTTTAACCAATCAGATTGAGAGTTGGTGATCCCAGGACCAGCTAGCTGGCCTACGATGACATCAGCACTTTAGCGTCCTCTGATTGGACGGTCAGAGAGCTTAGTCAAAGCTAGTGGTTTGTGTCTGTAGCGGCCTGCACAAGCTAAAACTTTATCGTAAAAGCATTGTTTTATTTATTTATTTTTTAATTAGTTCTGACTGACTAGTCCTTCAGGATATCAGTATGTGGAACTCCCAACTAGTCAGTCAGAGCTGATGAAGCCTCTTGGATGAGAGGTGGAACGTCTTCAAGGAACTCAAGCAAGTCCAGTTGCTATGATTAATCTACGAGAATTATATTTACATTTTTGTCATTTTATTGGGTTGGTATTGATGTTCCTGTTAGATGTGATGTATGTGGTGCAGCTGTAATGGAGACTTGTTGAATCGCTTCAACTGGGTTTCTTGCTTCAGTGATGGCATTTATTCTCTCTACATGAGATGCAACGTCCTGTCATGCTGCCTTTCTGTATAACACTGATGGTTTCTAAAGCCGTGGCGTCATAATGACGGAGTTTAGAGCTGGTTTGATTCAGGCAGGACGCCACTGAAGGCCCAGGAGGAAAATACACGGGACATAAGCAAAATAACCGTACAAAAACCATACAAAAAACACACAAAATGACCACAAAAGAGCCACTGAAGGCCCAGGAGGACAATGCACGGCACATGACTGGTGCAAAATAACCCCAAACAGACGGAAATGACCAAAAACTGAAAGCAAAATGATGTAATTCAATTACAAAGAACTGCAAAACAATCAAAAATAAACCAAACATGTTAAATTATAATGTCATTCGTCGCATCTTAAAGTCTGATGCAACATTTCAGGTTGTGTGTAATCTGCTCAGATGT
>NW_007578832.1:169741-170796 GCF_000690725.1 Stegastes partitus | reverse complement strand
ATTTCAGGAGGAATTCTTGTCGTCAGAGTGTTACGAACTCCGAGCAGCTGATTGCGCTCAGTTCAGCGTCCAAAGCAAATGGAAAGTCCAATATTTATTTTCCATCCAGTTCTGGGCTGATACGGAGCGGAGCGGTCCGATGTGTTCAGCAGCACCAATCCGACAGCGTGAGTAACACAAAAACAAACACAACTCTACGAGCACACAATGCTATCGGAGGCAGTGTGTGCTTTTACAGGGTGAGTCTGTCTCAAGGGCCTCTGAGGACAAAAACACAGACCGAGTGAAGTCTGGATGTGGGCGTGAGGTGAACAGGTAAAGGTTCTACTGCACCCAGCTGCACCCGATCACTGGGAGAACAGCCCGAAACACCCAGAAAACCCAGTTCTCCCAGTCAGTCACCCAGTCAGTGTTTTGGATCTACAGTCGTCCTCGGATTTATTAATATAATAATATAATATTAATAAAGAAAAAGGCAAAATTCACACTCAAATAACTAGCAACTGAAAAAAGTAATAATAAATAAAAATTTGCTAAATTATAATTTAGTGAAATAAGACGTTGCTTGTGAACTGTGTTTGAAAAGAATAATTTGAAAAAACAAAACTGACAAATGAGAGCCCTTTGCTGATGAGCAGTGAAATCCAAACACCTGTCAACAGGTGCAGAAGTCTGACTGAGAGTTACAGAAACACCTGATGATGGCAGTGATTGGCTCAAAGGGTTGTTCAATTAAATATTAGTTTATGGGTCCCATCATACTTGTTTTTAAAAAAATATTTCTGTTGAACCACGATTCAAAAGCAACGTCATGATTTTCATTACATTTTTATTTCGTATTACTTTTGTCAATTTCAATTTATTTCAGTGACTGAAGCTGTTGTTTTCCTTCTTTAATGAGCGGCTATGAATACATCTGACTGAATACTGTAATAAAATAGTGTAGAAATGCAGCCAAATTCTAACAGAAGTGCAGTTTTTGCAAATTATAGTTGAAAAAAATGGTAAAATATTTGATTCTTTATTGCATCCAAAAGCAAGAATGAAAAATTGTC
>NW_007578832.1:157085-167681 GCF_000690725.1 Stegastes partitus | reverse complement strand
TTTTTTATTCATTTTCTTATATTTCTACTTTTATCAGCCTTTTATTTTGCTTTATATTGCCACATTATTATTTTTTTAAAAATTGTATTTATTCTTCTTTTTATTTCCACTTTAATTTATTATTATTCTTTCTTCGATTTATTTTGGTAATTTGACGCTCTCACTACTCCACAGGTGCCATTAGCTGCATACTATTAGTCCAAATGCAATTCAAATCAGTTACCAGATTTAGTAAAAAAAAATCTGAGAAAAAATGGAAATTATTGCCGTTTACTTGAGTTATGTGGATATGAGGTGTTGTTTTGTCAGATAAACGGCTGCTGGTGATGATTCTACAGTTAATAAAAATCTAAAAAAAAACATCTAAAATCCAGCCCAATGCAGCTTTTATGTTTGTTTAATGTTTTAAACTTTCAGCCAAGTGTAAGAAAACTTATTTTCAAAGTGTTTTTCAAATTCAAGGTTTTTTTTTTTTTTTTTTCTGTTTAAATTACGCCTAAAAACAGGTTGAACAAAAACACACCTGCTGGTTCCTTCACATCAAACATCTCAGATTCAGTAAAAACATCAGATCATTCCTCAGACGTGTCGGTGATCAGGTGATTCAACAACAACCACTTCCACGGCTCTTCCTTTGGGTCAACACGAGCAGGAATTTGAAGCCGTCCTCAGACTTGTTATGATGTTCCTCCTCCTCCTCCTGCTGCTCCTCCGGCTGCTCCTCATATTTATGATCATTACCTTGACCTGCAGCAGCATCACTAAAACACTCAGAGGCCTGTAAATCACCGCCGCCTCTCGCTCTCTCAGCGCTGCATAAACAACATTTAACAAACCTGCTGAGGAGCCACCGATCACACGGACGCCGTCGCTGCTCTCTGGGAATATTAAGAAAACGTTTGAACGCTCCGTTTGTTTTCTCTGCTTCAATTTATCGACCCAATTCGTCTGTTTCCCCCGCAGGAGGGCCGTAGGAGCGACGCTGGAATCGTCGGAGGAAACATTCCCGGAGGGAGAATCTGTCTCTCTGAAATCTTCCCTTAATGTATGGACTCGGCACAATCGCTGGTTTGTTTCTGACTCCGGCTTAAATCAGAGTTTGGTTTGTCCAGAGTGACGCGCATGAATCATACTCACGGGCTGAAGTGCTGTCAGCAGGTCCGAGGTCAGTGTCTTGCTCAAGGGCACTTCAGCAGGATGCATGATGACACTCAGCTTTGGTTTAACTTACTGGAGGAACTATCTGCCTCCCAAACATCCAGAAATCTGCAAGAAGAACAGCCTGTTTCACATTCAATCCACTCTGAGAATATTATTATTATTAGACAGGGGAGAACGGGGATGACGGTAAGACTTTTTGTTTGAGCACGTATAACTCAGTGGTTCTTTGTGCTGGAGATCTCAAACTTTGACATGTGGTTCCCATATTAGTCTGCTCGGCATACACTTCTACTACACCATCACAGATAAAGTAAATTAATGTCAAATACAAAGAGGTGTGCTGTAACAACCTACCCAGTACCAGGATTAGATGGATGGATGTGACAATTAAATTATTATGCTTCAAAAAGACCCACACTAATAAATGTATGGAAGCACTTCAATGAATAATAAAGAAGGAAGCATGAACTTGTAAGACGACAAAAATAATCATAATAAAATGAATGCAAACTATAAGTTAAATATAATAAAATAAACTATAAACTGGTGTCTGTTTTGAAGCAGGTTAACGTGAAAAAACATCTGAACACTATGAGATCTGTGGAACAACCAACAACCCAGTTTTGAACAGGAGACCATATTGTCAACATCAGGGGAACGTTTAAAGAACAGTCAGAACCCTCCCCGTGCCAGGCAGCCATTACTAAGCTAACTGTTTTTAGCATTTAGCTCCAAAGCTAGCACCAATGCAACACATCAGATTTAAACTAGAGAAACTACTGCTTGAGCTTATGTCAGTGACACAACTGCATCTACAACACAATGGACACGAAGTAAAACATATTTGTGATAAAAAAAAAATTTTACTTTCTTACCTGAAAAATAGTTTTGTTGGCTCCAGAACAAACAGTTTTCAACTCAGAGACACGAGGCTTCACCAGTTTGTCAGTGGACTGTATGGATGACATCACCACAGCTCGGTTCTGACGAGTCAAACTGGGAGAGTTAGAACCGTCCCCGGTCTCCCCTATAACTGTTTTTAATACTGAGTCAGTGTAAATTAAATGAGGAACTTCACGGTTAAACCAGCAGATTTAAACTGGGACCATGTAGCTGTGAGCTAACACTGCTAACCACAAATGGTTCACACAAATTAGCTTAAAGCTAACTCTGATGCGATGCATCAAATGGCAACGTTGATGTTTAATATTGTACTTGGTCCCTTTAAAAACAAGCTGATTATTAATAGTAATAATAACACGCCATCCTGCAATATTCTTTTTTGTAAATAGCAAACTCAAGTGTTCATGTGATGCTTTTCATTTTATTTTCAGAATCAGATTTATTGCCAGGTATAGTTCACACCAGGGGAGTCCAGTCCTGCATGTTTTAGATGTTTCTCTCTTCCAACACACCTGATTCAAATAACCATCATCAAGCTCTGAAGAAGCCTGATAATGATCCTGATCATGTGAATCAGGTGTGTTGGAAGAAGGATTATAGTGGTTTTTTTTCACATTTTTAGATTAATTTAGTCACTTTTCACTTTATTGTTTAACGGCAGTAAAGCAGATAGAGGAACACAAACCGAGGACACAATCACATTTCCTATATTTTACCTTTTAAAGATCATTTAAAATCTGACCACAGAGTCATAAATCGCAATGTATGTTCTTTTTTTTTGTTTAGTTTTTAATTTTTAGATTCCTTTTTTATTTTACTTTTATCCCAAAGATGTCGGTTACATGAACCTAAAATGTGCTTTTAATCTNGTATAACTCAGTGGTTCTTTGTGCTGGAGATCTCAAACTTTGACATGTGGTTCCCAAATTAGTCTGCTGTGAATGACAGACACTTCTATGACACCATCACAGATAAAGTAAATTAATGTCAAATACAAAGAGGAGTGTTGTAACAACCTACCACAGTACCGGGGTGAGATGGATGGATGTGACAATTAAATTATTATGCTTCAAAAAGACCCACACTAATAAATGTATGGAAGCACTTCAATGAATAATAAAGACGGAACCATGAACTTGTAAGACGACAAAAACAATCATAATAAAATGAATGCAAACTATGAGTTAAATATAATAAAAATAAAATGATAAACTATAAACTGGTGTCTGTTTTGTAGCCTGAAACAGGTTAATGTGAAAAAGCATTTGAACACTTGGAGATCTGTGAAACAACCAACAAACTACCTTTGAACAGAAGACCATATTGTCAACATTAGGGGAACGTTTAAAGAACAGTGAGAACCCTCCCAGTGCCAGGCAGCCATTACTAAGCTAACTGTTTTTAGCATTTAGCTTCAAAGCTAGCACTAATGCAACACATCAGATTTAAACTAGAAAAACTACTGCTTGAGCTTATGTAAGTGACACAGTTGCATCTACAACACAATGGACACGATGTAAAACATATTTGTGATAAAAAAATGTTTTACTTTCTTACCTGAAAAATCATTTTGTTGGCTCCAGAACAGACAGTTTTCAACTCCGGGACACGAGGCTTCACCAGTCTGTCAGTGGACTGTATGGATGACATCACCACAGCTCGGTTCTGACGAGTCAAACTGGGAGAGTTAGAACCGTCCCCGGTCTCCCCTGTAACTGTTTTTAATACCGAGTCAACGTAAATTACATGAGGAACTTCATTCATCATTCAAATGATCAGCTCATCATCAAGCTCTGCAGACACCTGATAACCATCCTGATCATTTGAATCAGGTGTGTTGGAAGAAGGAAACGTCTAAAACATGCAGGACTGTGGCCCTAGAGGACCATATTATAGTGTTTTTTTCTCACATTTTTAGACTAATTTAGTCACTTTTCACTTTATTATTTAACGGCAGGAAAGCAGACAGAGGAACACAAACCGAGGACACAGTCACATTTCCTATATTTTACCTTTTAAAGATAATTTAAAATCTGACCACAGAGTCATAAATCGCAATGTATGTTCTTTTTTTGTTTAGTTTTTAATTTTTAGATTCCTTTTTTACTTTGCTTTTATCCCAAAGATGTCGGTTACATGAACCTAAAATGTGCTTTTAATCTTTCTGTGCATAAATAATCTGATAAAATGTGATTTATATTCATTTATGGCATTTACTTTTTTAAACCTGCGATTAGAAATGTATTCCTACAAAGTTTTAAAGTGATTATTTTGATGGTCGGCGACAGAGAAAGTGTTCATGTGTACTAAAAGTAACACACACACACACACACACACACACACACACACACACACACACACACACACACACACACACACACACACGCCCAGCAGATAAGACATCAAAGCAACGGGCAGATTTACAAGACAGTGCGGAGGGCCTTTAAAAAATACTGCTGCATAAATGTTTGTGCAGCTCCGTCCATGTCAGGCACTAGAGGGAGGAAACGAGGCCGGCGGCGGCAGCAGCAGCAGACTGAGGGAGGCTGGACGGTTCTAAACGGTCCACAGCGTAAATCTGTGCTGCTCAGTGAGGCCCTGCAGACCCGACAGGTGCAGTCTGCATACAGAGGTGGTGGTTCTGTGAGCCAGAATATTCACTGCTGCCGTTAGAAGTCGAGGTTTTTCTCATTTACAAACACTGAATGCTAAATGATTTAGTTTACTTCATTTGACTGGCTTCAGGACGTCCAGATCTTGTGAAAGCACAGAACATTTTTTATGTAGGTTCCTATAGAAAGGCCTGGATGTCAGGTTTAATTCATGTTGAAACAAGGTGTAAGGCTTATTCCGCATTTGTCTTGTGCTGATATTGCTGCTCTGTGCTGTGGACACATCATACACAACGTAAATATGATGGTGTTTGCACCACTTGGATATAATAATGGTATTATAATTCATTCTGGCTTTATTCAGCATATGAACTGGTCAGAGGCTACGAAGACCAGTTTGTCATGGTGCCCCTTTACTAGCTAAACAACGCTCTCTTCTGCCAACACAGAACCCTAACCCTAACAATCAGAAGCTCCACCTGGTGGTGCAACCAGGTACTACAGCTAGTCTTGTTAACCTTGTTACCCGACAGAGAAGGAAGCGCTAATGTAAACAAAGGAAGAGAGCCGGGATCCATATTAGTGTAACCCTGGAAAGTTGTGTGTCTCTAGGCGTGGGTCGGTCAGGTAACTTTATGTTTGCGTTATGTTTTGCTATCTTCCGTGCTAATAACTCACCACAATGGCAGGACGGTTCAGCAGCTTTATTGGTAGCTCAGACCGACATATGCTGACAGCGCTTCACTCTCACCCTTCACCCCGTCCCCCCTTTTTAGGCGCTGTACCAAAACAATAGCAGGTAGGAACCAACATTTGGGACATAGAGCAGGGCAAGAAGTAAACATGAAATAACAACATATCTGACTAAATAATTAATGAAATAACATGTAATGCACCACGTAATTTAATACCAAAATAATAAACAAATTAAGCAAAGGCAAATGAATATATTAAACACAAATCTAATGTTACACGAGGCTAAAGGCTAGCCCCTCCAGACCAGCAGGACTGTCCTCCGACTCTCCAATGTCCGCTCCCTCCACAACAAGCTGGACGAGCTACGAGAGAGAAACCAGCAGAGAGTGGAGGGACTGCTGAGTGTTTGCTTTAACAGAAACATGGCTCCATGACAGCATCCTAGATCAGGGGTGGGCAATCCTGGTCCTCAAGGGCCGCAATCCTGATTCAAACGATCAGCTCTTCATGAAGCTCTGCAGAAGCCTGATAACGATCCTGATCATTTGAATCAGGTGTGTTGGAAGAAGGGAAACATCTAAAACATGCAGGACTGTGGCCCTCGAGGACCAGGATTGGACACCCCTGTCCTAGATGGACATACAGCTGGAGGGGACGACATTATTCCAGGTGGACAGACAGACAGCTAGCTCTGTCCCTGAAGACCTACCAGGACCTGAAGAGGTTCGCCATGTTCAACATGATGGTGGCGTTCATGGACACAGCGCCCCCTTCAGGAGGCAGCGAGCGTGAACGTTTAGTGTCCTATCCCAGACGTGCATTCCGCAAAACTTACTGGTTAAATAATCCTGAAGAAACAGATTAAATTTTTTTAAACTTTTGTCTTTCCGTCTGTGCACCTATCCAGTCACTGCACAGAACAGTTAACTCAACAACAAATCAGCTTCTACTCGAGCGTAAATGTCCGACCATCACATCCACAGCGTGAGCCGGCTCCGACTCCAGCGAATGACCTCATCAAAAATTAAACACGGATGCAAAGGGTTCCTCTGCCGATCGATTAGCCAGATATCCAGACGTGTGCACGTGGAAATCCCGATGCATGTGTGTGTGTGCGTGAGCTGGTGTTTGTGCGCACGTGTCTCTAAACCTTGGTCGTTGGACTTGGACGGGCCATGGGCGTGGGAGACTGGAGCAGACGGTGGATGAAAGGTTGCAGCTCCGGTGCTACTATTATAGCGTATTCTGGATCCGTGCCCATGTTTAGATGCACACCGTCGCCCAGGAGACGCGCACAAGTGCAGCGTAAGAAGCAAAGGTGCAACGTCTCACCTTTGATCATGGAGCTATTATTGCACCACAAGAACGTTAATGAAGAGGAGCAATAAAAAGACGATTTTATTAGGATTATCTGCCTCTTATTTCCTTTTTTTCCCTTTTTAAACAGGTTTTAAATAAAAAATTGATTCTGTGCTGCTGCAAAGAAACCCCATCCAACAACGACTGCTCTGTGTTGTTTATGTGGGAGACGTTGAATTACAGCTGCTCATAAAAGCTGCCTCCTTTCCGGTTTTCTTTTTAGCGTCTCCTATTCCTGAAATGCCTCATCGTGTGCTAGAGTACGATCATTCACAGAGCGAAGAAATTGTAGACGAAGTTTCAACAACCTAGAAGGTGTAGACGTTTTTCTCTCTTCAAAATCAGGGTTTTTCTCAGTTTCATGTCACTCATATGGGGGAACCAACACAGATATGTAGTTTCCAGAGGTTGCTAGTGTTTTATTTTCTTGAAACTGAATGCTGACCCAAATAAATTCTAACACGTGAGAATTTTGTTATGAGACAATTCTACAAAGTCTCATATTAAAAACCAAGAGCAGAGTGAAATATTCAGTGCCCCAAACTGTACAAATGTACAAAGTCTCATGCTTTTAAAAAAGGTTTACATATCACCTGGCTGCAGTGAAGTCTCACAGCTTTTCTCTCAACAACAAAACGAGAAAAACCAATAGATTGGAGTTGACGAGAAGAAGAAAAACATTCAGCCAAATCATCGTTCTACTTGTGTTTCCAAATGCAGAATTCATCAATTCTTCTTGTTCCTGAACTTCTATTTACACAAAACACAGAAATGTGAGCGAACACACAGCCCACAAGCTGAACAACTTACATTATGTACATCTCCAGAGAAACAGGCATCTGCAGAACGTCTTAAACATTTTACACACACTGAGGGAATCCTGTGATCTGTTGCCGTGTAGAAGTTACTCTACCTCAGCGACGTGAGCTACCTCCATGGTCTAAAATACCTCGATAATATTCACACATGTAAACTACAGTTAAAGGGAAAGACGGGTTAAACCTGGTTCAAGATGTTCAACTAAACCTCTTCAAAAAACAAAACATGCCAGCATTGCAAAAAGCTCTGATATTGTCTGAAATGGACAAAACATCAGATTCTTGACGAGGTATGAATCGGGACTTTGGGGAGATCAGTCTGAAACCTTCATTCTAACCTGATTTAACCATTTCTTTACAACTTGGGGTCATTGTATTGTTCGAACATCCAACTGTCTCCACGACTCAACCTTCTGGCTGATGATTTTAGGTTTTTCCTGAAGATTGTGGAGGTAATCTTCCTCCTTCTTCCTCATTATTCTATTTATTTTGTGTGAAAACAAGTATGATGCTGCCACCACCATGCTTGAGCTGTAGGCAATTGCAATCAAGTCATACGAGTCACTGGAAACTCAAAACTTGATGATGTACAAGGTCTTTCCAAGTGTATGCAGTATATATGTACAAAACATACCTGATGTCTTTTGTGGCCTTCAAATATCTTCTGATGTGACCTTTTGAAGTCCATCCAAGCATTTAAATGGACAGGATTTGAATGTTTTGTTGATGTCACCTATGAAATCTGATATACACACCTGTAGAGCAGACATGAAGCCGGTGGTTAGCAAGCGAGGTGTAAAAAAAGTCAACTAATGAGCTGTGACTTAGACTTGTGTTATGACCGGTGGCCACTAGGTGAAGAAGAGCTGGACCTGGAACGAAAGAGGGACAGGATTAGAATTTTAACAAGTTTTATTGAAGGGAACAAGGGAGTGTGGGGAACCGGGGATGCTGGTGAGGGAATCCGGGGCTGGTGTGCAGGTGCCGGGGTGTGGGGGTGTCTTCTCCAAGAGTTTATCCGTGTAGTGATCTCCTGTGCGTGTTCTCGTGCGACGTCCTTCCCGTAGAGGTGCACGTGTGGTGGTCTCCCAATCCCGGTGCTCGTGTGCTGATTCTCCCGTGTGTTCTACTCGTGTCGGTGCTCGTGTGAAGAATCTCCAGGCTCGTGGATCCGTGGGTGGTGAACCAGAGCAGACGTGGTGGGCTGGAGTGACTGGAAGCTGGGGCCGGTGGAGGAGACGCTGGAGAGCAGGAAAAAATACAACAATTACTCGAGAGCTCGAAAACAGTTTGCGTGAAGCTAAGCTGGCGACCAACAACACGGCTGCAGTGCAGGCAATCGTCTCGCACTGGAGCACCGGTGGCTTTATCCAGCGCTTAACGAGGTTGATGAGCTTCAGCTGCGAAGGTGCCGACTCCTCCAATCAGCCCCGCCCAGCCTGGAAAACATGGAGACACACTCCGGCAACCACCCGAGAATGTCAGTAACAAAAACAATAAAATATAACACCACACAATCACCACAACTTGGAGTCTATGATCAGGTCAGGGGGCAGCAAACCGTTTCCAAACTAAAGCCAGAGGAGCTTGTCATGAGTCTGACCTCCCAACAACCAACCATGATCTACAGCACCTCTGTGTCCATTATGATTTTATATTCAGTCTCCTACATTATGCAGCCACTGAGCGTCTATTTCTATTTGAGAAAGACGAACATCCACTCTGCTCGCTATCTCAGAAGAGACGACAAAAATACAAACGTCACGAGCAGTTTCAATCCCCTGGTATTGTTTGCTGAGCGGTAAAAAGCCCGAGTGTAGGTGTACATATTAGTGTGACTATGAACGATGTTATAATCCTCTCTGTAGCGGAGCCAGCGAGCATCAGGAGCTGGCAGCGGCGTCCAGGCCACCCAGAGGGATGAATAAATCTCAGACGTCAAACAAGCAGAGAGGTAGGATAAATATTTCAAACTCCAGCAGGACCTAAGAAGAAGAGGAGAGACTGAAAGTAAAAAGGTAGAGCGGAGTGGAAGATGGAGGAAAGTGTTCGGGGATACGTTTGTGTTGACGTACATGTGGGCGAATTTTTGTTTTCATCACAGCGCTCCAATTAGTCTTTGTGTACAGTGGAAATACAGGAAAGAACCGAAGGAATCTCAAGGTCTGTCTTTGTACAACAACAACACACACAATGACACACAATGTCCTTGGTTCAAGTGTAGACGGAGACGTTGTCCTACATCATCGTTTGCTTCTCCGTCTTCCATAGTCAGACTGTTCTGTGTAGAATAGTCTGTTTGTAATGTCACGAATACATTTCTAATCACTATGTATAAGACATACATAAATACAAAAAGGATGTTTCTCACACAAGTGGAAAATCTCTGTTGTTTTTATTATCAAATGTGGCCTTTTGGAGGTTCATCCAAGCATCTCCTGGAGGTGCAGCTTTCAGATGACACTCAGCTGGATTTGTTCAACTACCAGCAGGTATTGTTCACCTTTATACCAAATATGTGAGGGGCTCAAGTCTCCAGGAGCTCATCTAAATGGTAAATTGACTGCAGCAACACTCAACAATGTGTTTCTCAGACATTCATACACCAATGGTGACAGAGCTGCCATGCAAGGTGCTGCCTGCCATTGGGAGCAACTTCAGGTTCAGTGTCTTGCCAAAGGACACTTGGACTGTGGAGGGGATTGAACCGCCAACCTTACAATCAGAGGACAACCTGCTCTACCACCTGAGCCACAGCGGCCCGAGCAGCATTGTGATTGTAGGAAACGTGGAAGAACTAAGTTTTATTCTAAACAAAGAGGGGCTTTCTTGGTGTCAAATCATTAAAAAACGTGGCCTCACCATCAGGAGATCAGTGCATCAAGCTTTGGTCACTGACAGACAGAAAAACAGCCTCATCACACATTTATCGGTTTAATTTTTTTATTTTTATTTTACAAGACTCCAATCCGCTGACGTCTAACGAAGGTTGTGTAGACATCTCTACTTCTCAGGAGTGGAAACAGGGACAACTGCTTGAGACAGGC
>NW_007578832.1:149736-156241 GCF_000690725.1 Stegastes partitus | reverse complement strand
TTGTACATGAAACCCAAGAAATACTGATACAGCACCATGTATAGAAAATATTGATAGAGAGATTATTTTGCGTAGAAAACTAGATATTGCACAGATTCTTCTAAATGTAGAAAACAATAATATTGCTCAGGGTTTTCAATGTGTAGAAAACAAACAACAAAAACATTTTTGCACGGCGATCTTCTATTAGTAGAAAACAATAGATTTTAAATGGATTGATGTTGCACCACAGTGAAAAAGGTTTGTTTTCTACTCAGAGCACTGCCGGTTGTAAAGCAGCAGGAAGCAAGAACCTGCAGGATAAAGACAAGCCCAACTTTTCCCACATACATACATACGGTTGTAAACAACATTTTGCATTCACTTGTAAAGACCATATATAAACTGGCAGTCTTGAGTTTCCAGTGACTCCTATAACTCTAAATTCTCTATTATTAAATGGCTAAAATACATGCGTCTTATTACAACAAACAAAGATGCATTTTGGGTCTTTTATAATTTTTTCATATTTAATATGACAAAATCTGTTGGGTGAAGTATCAGTTCTGGTGATGTAGAAAGTTGTATTATTCATTTTTTCCTCAGTGGCCTCTTAACTTCTCCTGAGTGATTATGATTGACTGCAGCTCAAGCATGGCGGTGGCAGTATTATGCTCGGTTCTAGACTGGCCTCCAAAGCCCATCAAGAACCTGTGGATTGTGAAGAAGAAACAAGTCTGTGCTAGAGCTTGTAGACAGAAACCAAAAGTGCCCAGTTGAGATAAAAAATAGGACAAATATTGACTTTGTTGTGCATATCTACAGTCAAATGTAATCATACGCTTCCATTAAAGAAACTCACAATAGTCACTCAAATAACTAGAAAGTGAAAAAAGTAATAATAAATAAAACTTTGCTGAATTATAATTTAGTGAAATAAGATGTTGCTTTTGAATTGTGGTTGAGAAGAATAATTAAAAAAAAAAACTGTTAAATTAAATTTAAACAAAATTTTTATTTATTATTACTTTTGTCAATTTCAGCTTATTTCAGTGACACCTGTTCTTTTCCTTCTTTAATGGGAGGATATGAACACATGTGAGGACGACTGTATGTTGTTGACCCAGCAAATACTTCCAGAAGAACTATAATAAATTTATGAAAGAACTAAAATGTCATTGGAAACTGAGGACTGCCATCATGTACGTGGTGGATTTTTGCATACGTGTATAAGTCTTGTTCACGACTCTGACACACACTGTTTGATTGGGAGCAGTTTACAGGCGTTTTGTTGCAGGACTGTGTGAACCTTGTTGTTGTGTTGCTGCTGACTTCCTGACTGTACCAGCCTGTTTCCTGTACGCCTCCATGACAGGACGCCTACAGGTTTCCTCCTCTGGATTAGTTTGTGGCTCTGCTGATAAAAGCCACTGTGTGTTTTTTTTTCTTCTCTGCATTCTCTGAGTCTATTTCTGTTTTACATTTTCTCTTCTTTGTCGCTGCCTGACTCCGTTTTTAGTCCACTTGCTGCCAATAGAGCGGTTTTAAATTGATGGCCATGGGAACCTACAGCGTCCACATCTATCTTCATTCAGGCTAATAGAGATGGACAGAGGACAGAGGGTCTGAGAGAGACTGAGATGATCCATCACACGGGGGTTTCCACCAGACAGAAGTGTGGCCTGGACGGGGGGGAAATGGGGGTTTTTGACATGGCCAATATTAGGCGTGCTTTCGTCAAATTTTTCTTCCACTCGATACAGCGAGCTCCACACTCGCTCCGCCTCGGCAGACGGATTGCTTGGCCTTGGATGGAGTGAGTGTGCTCGAGTGGAGGCAGCGAGAAGCAGAAACTTTGCCCTGATTTATGCTCTGTTTCTAGGCCACAGCCTTCATGTAACACCCTGCAACTCCCCGTCTTCTGCACAGTTTAAGGAGTGATTGTTGCCTTAAACACATTACTCGTGTGAACCAGCCTCGGATGCCTCAACGTAAGTCTGTGTGTGTATACAGTTAAGCCCCAAATTATTCACAGCGGCACCAAATTTTTATTCAGATTTAATATTTGTTTCACCCACCGCTTGGTTTGTTCTGGTTGGAAATGGCAAAATAAACCCAGGCAGACTTAGAGATGTGTTAGAGATCTCAGTGATAAGCAATGGCAAACCCATATTCAGAAGGTTCACCATCATTCTGCACGTCTCCACTGGGATTTTGTTCGACTCGTCTTGGCGACAATCTCCAGCTGTTTGAGGTTGAAGGCTTTCTTGCCTTCACTCTGGTCTTCAGTTCCCTCAACAGGTTCTTGATTGGACTCAAAATGTTGATATCGTCCAACACTTTGGATGAATGTTTGGAATCGTTGCCCTGATGGAAGGTCCAAATGGTGCCCAAAGTCCATTTTTTTTCTGCAGACTGGTTGATGTTTTCCTACAGAATCTTAACATCGTCCTCTTTTCTCATTATGCTGTTTTCTTTGAAGAGGCTAAAACACCTCATAGCATCACATTCTCACCACCATGCTTGACTGTGGCGATGGTGTTCTTGAGGTTGAATGCTTCTTCGCTTCTTCTTTCTTTTGACTAACAAAAGCAATGTGCCCAAAAAGTATTTTTTTGAATCTCATCTGACCACCATAAGTGATGACCAACAGTTTTCTTTTCCTTCTGTGTGTCTGTCTTGGAGAATTGGGGTCCTCCTTGGTCAGCATCCATGGAGCTGTTGGTACCACCATTATGGCCATCGCATCAGTCACTCTTGTCTTCCTATCGCACCCTTTGAGGAAAAACATGCGGTTAAATGAGGAAATTAAAACGTCCAGTGCAACACGTGCTAGTAAAATGTGGTATATTAGCAAAAGTGTTTAAAAACAAACAGAATAACAGAAATAATTATCACTGACACCTCTTACACAACGTCTTACTGTCTTTTCTGAGATGTTTAAAAGAGACTCGTCGGTCAAATGAAAGCTCGCTGTGAATCTAGACTTGGCTCGGGCATCGAGAATTTTGGGCTAAAAAGCAGAAATCTGGCCGTTGTTACCATTAATGGTTAACTTTTGTATGGCTGAGTCTCTCCTGGGAACCCGAACTAGAAACATTACTTGGAATTCCCAACAAAGACGGCCCTGCATGTCCCTGACTCCAGAAAAATGCTGTTTACTCTCCGGTTCGCCCTTCTCACCCTGCTGTGGCCCCATTGGCTGTCAGCTGGGCCATTCATCCTGGGAGGAGCCAATGAGCGATGGGCCCTGGCTCGGAATTCGGCCAATCAGGCTGCATAAAACGGTGACATTGAGGGAGATGCTGGGAATAGCTGGCCGGTGTTTATGGGCTCCTGCCTGGCTGATAGAAAGCAGAACCCCCTCTGACGGGAGGAGGAAAAAAAAAAAAAAAAAGCAATTAGGCAATTACACCATCTAGTCCTATAAGGATCCCACATCACACTGTTTTCTTAGCCTCTTCGCAGCGCCGATAAGGGACAGCCGCCGCCGAGGCAGAGAGGATGGCAGAGAAGAAGGATGGGAAGCGAAGAGGGATGAGGGAAAAGCTCGGAGAGGGGATAAGAGGAAGGGAAAGGGAGAGGAATGAGGAAGAAGAGGGGAAAGTGAGGGATGGAGTTCAGAGAGGGCGTAACAGCAGAGAGTCAGGGAAGAAGGATGAGCCGAATAAGAGGTTACACGCTGAAGGCCTGATGGAAATTAGTTTCCTCCGAGCTATTAGCCTCCATTGAGCCGCCTTTCACTTTGACAGGATGGTTTGAATGGAACAAAAATGGCTCGACTTCTCATTTAAGGTTCCACCCAGACATCCATAACGTCTGGTGATAACAGGGACACGAGGGTTACAGCCATCAAAATGAATCAAATGGAAAAATGGTGTTGAAACTTTCATTACCTATTTATTGCCATTTAACCGTTATTCAACCAGGAAGTCCCTTGAGGAAGAACGTGACAACAAGCAACACAAGACAAAAGTAAAACGCAAAAGTTAAATCAAATCCAAGGATTCCTCTCTTCAGTTACACATCTTTGGATCAGAGCTTCGTTGTGTCAAACTCATGAAGCTGTGGTGTTTTCTGAAGGTTATTTCAGGACGAGGGAGCACAACAGACGAAGGCAGCTCCACCGAGTTCGGAGCAAATCCCGGGTATCCTGAGCAGCAGCCATTTAGACGAGCGAGAGTCAAACCAGCTGTTGGTAAGTGACAGACAGTTACACAAGTAGGAGGTTTACCCGTTACTGCTGTCTCCTTAAGCTTAATGAAGGCTAAGAAACCCGGTCCAGATGAACAACAGCTCTAACACTGTCCAGGTTGGGCAGTTAAACTCTTGGTTATGGTTTGGTAGAGGAGCATCTCTGATCTACGTGAAATTTTTACAGCATAAGAGGTGGATATTTATAAAGAGATTTCTAGTCGAACCACTTTCAGCAGGATTTTTGCACATCGAAATCTGATGCTGTTTGAACATCCATCCATCATCTCTACACTTTAATCCTCACTAGGGTCATGGGGGGCTGGAGTCTATCCCAGCTGACTCAGGGTGAAGGCAGGTTCACCTGGACAGGTAACCAGTCTATCACAGGGCTACACTTAGAGACAGACAACCAAGCACACTCACATTCACACCTACGGACAATTTAGAATCACCAATTAACCTCAACATGTTTCTGGACTGTGGGAGGAAGCCGGAGAACCCGGAGAGAACCCACGCTGCACGGGGAGAACATGGAGACTCCACGCAGAAAGATCCTCACCGGGATGCGAACCAGCGACCTTCTAGCTGCGAGGCAACGATGCTAACCACCGAGACACCTTACAGCCCTTCACTGATCCAGAATCTGTAATATTAGTGAGTTTAAAAAAATCCAAACATCATGAAAACTTCCATCTTTGAGCTCATATGAACAAAAAAAAAGGGTAATGTAGAGGTCAACTACAGATATTTTCTGAACTGTATTTCGTTGCATCTCCCAATAATACAAAATAAAACCAATGCAATACTTTTCAGTGTGTTTCCTATTTAAAACTGTTAATAGTTTTTCTTTTCTAGTACATTTATAAACGAATAAGAAGACAAACGTTAAAGCTGCATTGACGCCCACTGACCAGTCTGACCTTCACTAACATACTTTCACTCTGCAGCATGTGGACACATTGATCCAAATCAGTCCAATATAAAGTTCAATCCTGGAGACACTGGGCCTGAGGTGCATTAATCAACATTTGTGTAGCCTTTCAGGGGTTTCCACACATCAGGTTGATAAGGAAGAAAGCAAACTTCAGTCTCACTCAGTGTTTGACTGCAGGGCGAAGAAGGGAGTAACTCAAATTAACGTGAACATTTTCTAATTCCTGCTGCCTGTTTACCCAGGCAGCAGAGGGAGGAAAGCAAAAGATAAAACTCTGCTTTTTCATTGGCCGCTCAGATAGGAGCTGCAAATAAGGAACTGTGCCGCAGCTCGCTGATGGCTGTGATGTTTCTCTGCCAGCTGCTGTGGAGGAACGTGCACATTTAGAACAATGAATGGAAGACGTGCAGATTGTACGCGTCGAGGTTAGAAATGCAGAGTCACGCTGCTGAGTCACAGAATCTAAAAACCTGAAGCTGGAAATTAACCAGAAATCATCCATCTAGCTGCAGAGAGGACACCTGGGTGGTCTGCAGGCATCTAACTCACTCTCCTTGTATGTCTTTCCTCCTCGGCTATTCTTCTCTCTTTCACGCTTTAACTCTGCTTCACTTTCTCCTGATCTTCAGAAACAAGCTTCTCCCGCTAGCAAAGACTCACCAGAATAACCCAGATAAAAGCCATAAACAGGTTTTTTTTTTTGTGCCACTTCCTATCATTCGGCTCTCTTTGTTTCAGAGCCAGTTATTCTGTCCTGAAGTATCCCATTGAGAGACACATGCGGCCCTCAGAGAGCATTTCAAAACTAATAAACAATTGTCAAGTGAGAGGGAAAGCAGAGCGAATATGGACCACTTTTAAAGCACATCAAAGGTCTGGAGGAAGGAGAGGCCCGAGGATGATGAAGGTGGATGGATGAGCACGCACACACACACACACACACACACACACACACACACACACACTGCATTTATGTGCAGAAATAGTTTAACCACCATCAGATGAGTTTATGATCAGCATATTTATGTTTTTATAATTATCTCAGATTTTATCAGCGGAGGCGAGTCGATGTTTTTTTTATGTGTTGGATTCCTCTCTGAGCACGAGGAGGTTTTATCTCTCTGATATCGGCCTCCCTGTTTACTGTTCACACTCTACATCCGTATTCATTGCTGCTAATGGAACATTTCCTACTGCCGCTCCTCCATAGTAAAAGCATTTAGTTGGAAAAGGAGAGGCTTTTATTGTGAAACAACCACCGTAAACGCATGTGTTTACCACTGAAGTCAACGCTGACGGTGATCTTAGATTAGAAATGCATCTCCAGAGCGGCTCATGTTTAATTTTTGGAATCGAACCTCCAGAAAACCCTGTGTGTTTGTTTGGTTTCTCTGT
>NW_007578832.1:147105-148583 GCF_000690725.1 Stegastes partitus | reverse complement strand
ATTTCATTTTATTGATATTCTCTGGAATGTATTTGAAAAATAAGATTTCCTTTATTGTTTTTGATCTTTTCAACCGGCTTGAATGTGTAAAACTGACATTTTCCTCTAAAGAATATATCTATTAAAATCACTCACATAACTCAGATCATCAGAAACGTTTCTCACACAGTTCTTTGGTCGTTTTATCAATATTTTTTTTAACGTATTTTTAAATGTGGACAAAACTGTAGTATGTAAAGAAAAACTATTGTGAAAATACAGATTCATTTTCTGACCTACGCTGGATGTTAAATGGAGTTTTGGCTTCACAGAGAGGCTGAAAATGTCTAATTTGTCAATTATTTTATCAATGTGATTCTGGTATTTGTTTTTCGGCTTCTCAAACAGACTTTAATGAGTAATTTCTGGGATTCCTCAGTAAAGTATACAACCTTATGAGAATGATGTGTAGCTTACATAACTCTGGACCTTCACACACTTCATCTTTGATATCGCTTGTTTACGATGATCTGATTTTTTTTTCTTAACTCTGCTGACTTTGTGAAATTCTTCATTTCACAAGCTCCAGATCTTGTTGACCTTCATTTGATCCCGAATGTAGCAAACAGAAGACGACCAACCTGCACCTACAGTCATTTACAGGACAGGTGGCTGCTCAGAGAGGAATGCTTCTCTCACACCTCCACCGTCTCACCCTCAGCTCCCCTCCTCTCCTCCTCCCCCCCTCCGGCCCGGCTGGAGGAGCCAGGATGGCTGAGACCGAGGGAGCCGAGCCTCCGTCAGCGGTGGAGGAGGGAAGGGGAGGAGAACCAGGGAGAGGAGGGAGATAAGTCGACTTCACAGCCTCGGACATAAATCACATCAAGACATGACAGTAGGACACTGAGCAGGACCGCTGATAAAGCCCAGCAGGGAGGGAGACAGACAGAGGAAAGTAAAAAGCAGAGGAGGAGGAGGAGGAGGAGGAGGAGGAAGAGAGGCCTTTTCGGGTTATTATTACCCCACAACCTCCAGCCATCAGTGGCCACTAATGAGTGAGAGTGAGGAGGTTCTGCAGTGAGTGGGTGGCATTGTTTAATCCAGCTTCTGCTGCCCTTCATCCTAACAAGGAGGATGGTTCTGTGATTGTGATGTGGTGGGAAACCTCCTGAGCTGAGAGGCGATTAGACGGTTTGAGGAGATGGATGCAAATAGTTGGAGATAGCTGAGGCTGCTTTGGCTTCAGTGATTTAAATAGTCAGATTTTGGGCACGCTGTCAGGTTTCAGTTACACTTTATCTAAACCTCTTTGCACATCTTTGCAAAACACATGGAGACGTTTGCTGATGAACTACTGTTCTGCTGCCCTCCACTGTTACCAGGAGGCTGAGTACGTGACTGTGATGTGGTGGGAAACCTCACGATGCTAATATTCACACTATCTGTGAGGTGGTTAGATGGTTTGGTGAGATGTATGCCAACAGTTCTAGATAGCTGAG
>NW_007578832.1:139040-146454 GCF_000690725.1 Stegastes partitus | reverse complement strand
GGTTAGTCCATCATCTCATGCAGGTTCATCACCAATACAGTTTTACTGAGAAGGGTCCAAAAAAGTTAGCTAACAGGTTGCTAAAACCTGCTACATGCCTCTTGCGGTAAGTAATGCCAGAACAGTTGCTGTTGTTGTGAATGCCTCCTTCAGTGGTCTGTGAGAACCAGTACCTACAATAACACACCTGTAGTCAGAAAACCAGTGTATGTAGATGGTGGACGTTATTTTGTGTAGTTTACAAGAAACCCGTCCTGTTAGCACTAGTGGCTAACATTAGCCAACGGAACAATGAACCAGGCAGCGTTTCCAGGAGCCGTGATTGGCTTTGGGAGTGTTTCCAGGCAGTTAAAGAAAAAACCCTATTAGGAAGTTCCTGGCTCTGAATGGAAAAAGTTGACTCCAATGCACCTCACTATCTTTAAATACAGTCTGTAGTTTCAACTGACAAAGAAAATATGTGCAATATCTGCAAACCATTCATCTGTCTGTCCATGATGCGAAGTAGACGGCGTACTGAGCATCTTTCACTTTGGACAACAGCGTCAAGACGAGTCAACTGTGCAAATTCACCGGTCGACCAAAGCTGCAGCTGACATGAAGGATTCCCATTGATCTTCTTTGGCCTGCAGCAGCTGCACAGGAATGAATCTACTTTGCTCCTTTTAAACGCTCACATCAGAAGATATACCACCGAGCATAAAGAACACACGATCTCAGGACAAAAGATTTAACGTCAGCTCCGTGTTACTGTTCGGTGATCAACAACTTATTTAACTCTGGATAAATTATCTGATAACTCAAGCAAGTTTAAACAAATCTCAGGAATTATTCGCCGTTTCTGTTTGACTCGGTTCCATCGCCGGGCTGACAAACGGCTCTTTTTTTCCAGCGTTTTCCACCAGGATTTTTTGCGCCTCGGCTTCTGTTCTCCCCGCTCATGTGCGGCGCGGTGAAAGAATGGGGGATCTGTAAACTGTTTGACGGCTCTACATTTCTGCCGCGGGGCTTAAATGAACTGTTTACTCGAACGGCTAATTTGTTACGAAAACGAAACGTCTCTCTGTATACCGAAATGCCCTCCGAGGCTGCAGAGGGTCTGTAATCATCGATGCGACAGCCTCTAAAAGCCAAGCAGAGTGTGACGATTACAAATGAGCACTCCATCATGGACGCAGCAGCAGTGGTAAAATATCTCTATTATGTAGGGTGACCATTGTTTCCCCCACTGTTGGTAACAGCTGGGGTCTCTTGGAACAATGATTATGCCATGATTTGTCAGAATTTGTACAGTAAATACAGAAATGCTAGAAAATCTGCTTTTCTTCCTCACAAGACATTTGTCAGATCTCTCTCCTTCTTCATGGTTGTGTTGTTTCCATACCCGACAGCTTCTTGGGACTCAGACTTCACAAGTTTGTGCTAAACCTGATATGTTATCCCAGAGTTTGCAGCCAGGTTTATTTGACTTTTGTGGTTGTGTTTGGGCTCGTTTTTACCGCANACACACACACACACACACACACTGTCTTCCCTCTACCACCCTCTCTTAGCTCATCCCCCAAAAATGAAGTCAATAGCAAGAACAACACGTTTTGCAGAGTATTTATAGTTTCTGATTACACTCAGTTGGCACCACTAGATTCAAACAGACTCCTGCACACTGTCTGACTTGCAAAGATCGTTTATTAGCGCCACGTTTCAGTGCCGGACTTTTATCAGGCAGACAAAGAGAGAAGCCATCTTTAACAGGAAGTAGCTCTGATTCAGATACACATGCCACTGGGAGGGATGACATATAAAAAAACAAACTGCTGTCGGTATGATATAGAACAAAAGAAGTATCACAATTAAAGAAAGAATCATAAATATTCCAACAAAATATTTGCATAGCAAGTAAGGATAGAAAAGATCAAGACTAAATGTAAACAAACCTGCAACTTATAGACATTAAAACACACAATTCTAGTGAATATTGAATACAAACATCATAAAACAACCAAGTCGACCAGAAACCACAAGTCAACACAAGTTATTTGAGGCTGCTGAATGTTGTTTCACGCTTCCTGAAGGACTTGAAGGACATTTTTTAGGGACAGGATCATGTTGATGGACATCCAGGGCATCATGTGGTAGTTCCTCTGTCCTACTTGTTGTCTAAAATCACTTTTAAAACGCCAAATACTGAAGTTATGGACATTCAATTACAGCCCAGTCTGAGCATCCAGCAGCCGACAGCCAGTCATCGTCATTCCCTCGTCATCTGTGGTATTGTGTCTTTTGAATGGAGCTGCAGTTTAAGGTGGACTTTTGTAGTCGCTGGTCAAAGTAGTGTCTGATCACTCTCTGATCGTTGTCCTTTAAAGCTGCACCTGAGCAGGACGTGGGTTAACTCAGAATTTGTCAACAACTCAACAGCTTTATGTGCAGAGTTGGATAAATTTCCAACCAGAGCAACAGAAATGTGATTTTTAGAGTCAGAAAGTTTGCATGCTGCGTTTATGTCTTTGTTTAGTGGTTGCTGNGGGTTGGCTTCATTTTTCAGGGCCGGTTGCTACGTCCATCTTTTATACAGTCTATGGACACAACCAGAGGATGGAGCATGTCTCAGGGTGGATTCAATGCAGGTGTCCAAGTCCAGAGCCACTAAAGTTGTATTCTTAACCCAGCCTTGTTAGGAAGCTCGGTTTAAGGGCCCGGCGGAGGCAGCTTGACCCCTAATAACCCCTGAGCCGCGACCACAACCCCGAGACGCACAAAGATTAAGTGGACATTTCTCAAACTGGCTCAAGACATCACGGCTCAAGAATTCACGATCCTCCACCGAACTGTGGACTTTATCAGACTGAAACGCTCACAGCGGGACATGAAAAGCACAAATTAGTGCTGCTGCCGGATTACTGAGTGGTACCGACCCGACACTTTCACCAGGCTCAGACCCGGACTCACAGACTTGTGCAGTGTGTGATTTACTGGGTGAAGAGAAAATGTTAACTCCAGGAGTTAAGCATAAATGAGAGAAAAGGAGGGATGGGTGATTGTTATTGAAAAATGTGTGACTGCGCATACAGTGTGTGTGTGTGTGTGTGTGTGTGTGTGTGTGAGAGGCTGTGATGTATTTGGGTCTCTATGGGGCCTGCTGCCTGTCAGGGTGAGTGGCCTTATCTTCCCCAAACATTTACTTAACCCTTTGTCTTACAGGGCTCAGGACAATGAGCCACGCATGACGAATCCCAGCATGGGCGCGCACACACACACACACACACACACACACACACCTACACACACACACACACACACACACACACACACACACACGAGGACAGACGGGGCTGCTTGTTTTTCGATACCCGACCTCCCTGATTACCCCGAGTTGCCTCCGCCCGGCCTGCACACGCTCTGCTCATGCTTCACCCCATGCAGTCATTAATACCCATCAGTCATCACACACTGCATCGTGCAGCACATACGTGTCATCATTACTACACACAACACACACAGTTTACTGCAGGAACACGCAGAAGCATTCACATCAGAGGTTTATATTTGCAAAAAATATAAAAATCAAGTGTGAAAATTCCACTTTCTTTGACTGATATTAAAGTCAGAAACCCGACACCGGTGTCGTCTCTTCTTGCATCCTTTTTTTTTTGTCCAAACTGCAGTTTAAGTCTTAATGATTATGAGACACTGTTGTTTCCCAGAATGGGGCCGTTGGTTTTATTTGCCTCCGTCTCTTGTTCTGGCCGAGCTGCCTGCAACTATGTCTTTCTTCTCTGCATCTGAGCCGCTGTAAAAGACAGTTATCTGTATGTTTAGCTGACGTATGAGAAGAATGCAGCAATCAGCCTTTGTTTCTGTGCCAGCTGAGAGGAGGTGAGCGTGGAGGGGGAAGCGTCCGTCCACATGTGCTGCAGAGGAGATACGCCGGAGGTTCTAAGGGCACGAAGAGTTTGTGTTTCTGTCCTGATGCAGGTTTTCATTTAGGTTTGGACAAAGATATTTTACATTTTGTGGAAGAAAGAGGAGATTTGACAACTGAATGCAAAACTTTTGTTGATTCCTTTGAGTTATAGTCACTGAGGCTAACAGCGTTGTCCTCGTCGAGTTTATTCTGGATGCAGACGACTGACAGAAGTTCTGCTGTGGATACCTGTGGTGTTGGTTTTGATTTATAGTTCAGCACCACATTTCAACCATCGTACTGCAAGTAATCAAATTACATTCCCTGCAGCGTTGGTTTAAATTCTTTCATTTACTTTGTGAAATCCAAAAAAATGGCTTCTGTTTGTCTAATTACTAAGTAGGAGGCTGTTCAGCTGCTGTGTTTACATTCATGCGGATGTGAGCACAAGTTTGTAGCGGAGGAGTCTTTAGTCTTCCAAATGTTGTCAAAAAATATGTAGTTTGTTCACCCACTGCCCTGTAAAAAATCAAAGTTGTTTGATGTGTTTTATTGCAAAATTTCAAAGATCCAGTGTCATCACTTTACCGATTTTATTCAGTTTTGTCCAACTACAGAAAATAAAATACTAAATTAAGAACAGCTTTGTTAAATTACATTCCGTCCACGAGAAAATGGAGTAAAACGGTAAATTACATGCACACGTAAAGTAAAGTTTTACTTTTTAGACTGTAAAATTGCTTCATTCTATCGTGATTAAATGCAGAAAATGATTTGTTGAATTATGAGAAAAGTTTGGTTCCATCTGCACAAAAAATGGAGTAAAACTGTATAAATGGATCCTGCTGCAGGTGTTTAATAAACTCAGAGGAAATAGTTCTAAACAGCTGGAAGGGGAAATAAAAAAACCTCAGCTCCTTATAACAGCTTGTGGGAAATAAAACTTCATTATTGGATGTATGATTATCCTTTAATAGAATAGAATAGAAAAATACTTTATTTATGCCAGTCTGGGAAAATACTGAAAGTAAGGTAAGCAGTAAGGTTTGGGTTTGTTTTTTTTATTATGAACATTTCATCAGATAACATCTAAAAAGTTATGTCCAAATTTTAGCACACAAACTCCAGTTAGAAAAAAACATATAAAACATTATTAATCCCAACTGACTTTTATTTATTTTTTTTTTTTTGACAGATTTTGCTCCAAACACTACATGACATAACATTATGAAATGCACTATGCTGAGCAGAGATGTATTAGGACAGAATATATCAAATATAAGCCTCTCTGTGGTGTTTTTGGATGAATATCGGTGCTGAAACGTGGACAAATGTTTCTGAAAATCACTTCAAACTACTTTGAGTATTGTTACTTGTATGAGGCAATCCTTTAAAGTTCAGACCTTTGTCATTTTAAAAGTGACACAGAAAGGTTCACCATAGTAGGACTGTTATAATGACTGATACAGAAACACGACATCATTGGCTGATGTTAACCAAACAGACAGAATTAACACGTGGTCAGAATTCCCTTTTGCACAGCAAGTCTGTTTCTTTATCAGTGTAAATATAGATTTTTTTTTTCATTCAATTGTGTATTTTTGTCATCTTGTGTAGATACTCATTTTAGTTAATTACTTAATTACTGCTATTTCCTTGTACTTTTTTTCTGTATTTTCTGGATGCTGCTGTGACATGTAAATTTCCCCCAATGGGAGATCAATACAACAAATATTCTATTCTATGACCAGTGTGTGCATTCAGACATGAAACAGACGTGGGACACTGGCGTCAGATTAACGGATCGGGTTTAACTGTCATGATTATAGATAAAGTTACCCACAGTTATAAAATCTAAGTCTGATAATCCTTTAAACTCATTGATGTGTTATTAAAACTCAACTTCCTGGATTGTATTTGATCAACTCAGCAGTACTTATTGTGCAGCATTTAATACATCGACTGACACGTTTCTGTGAACTCTTGATCCCAAATGAAGAATGAATGTGCTAAGAAAAGGAGTAAAAGCTAAATAAAGTAAAAACAAGAAGAAAAGACAATGAACATGTCACAAAACAGAAAGTCCTTGAGCAGATCTACAAATCACATCCTCCTCCTCTTCTTCTTTTCATTTCATCATCCGTCTTTAAACTACACGTTTCTACATCTTTAAAAGCTCCGAGCGGTGATTTTTATGGAGTCTCCCTCCCCGAGTAACCCGGCGGCTCGACTTGGCTAAACCCACTGCAGACAGTCAGTCTTTGGTCTGCGCATTCTTTCCCTTCATGAAAATCAATGAAATAAATAGGGTGCATCTCGGCGCAGGAAGCAGAGGGGAGGCTGCTCGGCGGGTTATCCAGAGTGCACGTTCAGAAGCTCGGACAGAAACAGATGAGCCAAGAAAGACGGATGGAGGTGGAGGCTGAGAGGGAGAGAGATGCAGGAAACAAGGCAGCTGACAGAAGAGACAGATGAAGGCAAGAAGAGTCCAAAAGAAATGAGGAAAAAAGGGGAGTGCAAAGTGTGCAACAGAGCAGAAGTAAAGCTAAAGGATGTGAGCAGAGTGAGGTGTGTGTTTTCTGCAGGGAATCCCAAACTCAGCACAGAAACAGGAGATGATAGAGAAGGATGAGAGAGGAGCCCACATGCAGCACTTTACGACGGCCATAATGATCATTATTTAGTGCAGCGCTTAGATTCGGGGGCGGCGGCTGCAGCAGAGGGATGACTTCACCCACCGGAGCTCCGTCAGAAGATCAAACGCAGCGTCTGCTGGCAGCGCACGGAGCTCGGCTTAACTCCACTGATATGTCTTCAAAGCATAAGTGGAGCAGAGAATATACACAAGCTAATGCCGCGGCCTTTTGTGTGCTCTGGAGCAGACGAGGAGAAGAAAGTGTTTGAGTGGAGGCTGTGGTCTGCAGGAGGCGACGCGTTAAACAGCTCAGCAGCAGCCGGTGCTGTGAGGATCACTGAGGAGGACAAGTATGTGGACCGTTTAATTACATCCACAAGATGTGCTGCAGAACTTATGGAGACAGGAAACAGAACGAAGCAGGACGAGAGCGATGCTTGGTCAGGAACTTTGCACCAATGTAGGACCAGTTCGAAGCATCACTTGTAGTTTACAAATATTTTCACAACATAAATGCAAACTGATAAAACAGGATCCAGGAATCTACAAAGCAGGACCTGAAGGATGAACTGTGACAGCATCATCAGTGGGAGTGATTCATTTCAAAGGGAAAAGAAAAGTGCTGAAACTCTGCAGTGATAACTTGTAGCTGGATCATGTTTTTTTATATTTATTGGGTTTTGTGGTTGTTATAAACTTGGGAAATAAAATGTGTTAAAATTCTTCTGCCTTTCCTCCAGACCAACCACAGCTACTTAGACTCCCAGTTTTACAAGTGAGTAAAAGTTGGACCAGGTTGTTATGTAACATCTAACTATCCAGTAGAGAGTTTCCTTCCTGAAGCGAACAGCAGCTCATTAGTTCTGAGAGAACAA
>NW_007578832.1:124499-134366 GCF_000690725.1 Stegastes partitus | reverse complement strand
GTAAGTCCTCACCCTGCTTTCTCTGTCTCTGAGATTCCTCGTCAGCTCTCCAGCCTCCACATCCATCTCACATATCTGCTCTCACCAGGAACAATCCTCAAACCTTCTATTTCTCAATCCTGCCCTCTCGCTCCTCTCTGTTCATAGATCTCCTCCTCCTCTCATCAGCTCTTCTCTTCACCCATTCCTCCTCCGTAAACTCGCCCTCCCGACACCCCCGTACCCCCCCACCCCTCCTCTATTCGTCCCTCATCTGTGGGGTGATGCAGGGAGGGGGAGGGAGGTGAGGAAGAGGGCCTGTGGGGGTTGAGTAAGCCTGGACTTGACCCCTGATTTCTGGGCTCCGAGGAGTCTCCTCTGCAGCCTGAACCAATGACGGATGGAGAGACAGCAACACACACCACACACACACACACACACACGCACATGCACACACACACACGCACACACACACACACTTTTTCACTATGCTGCACTCCCACGAGTAAAACACAGATAGCACCCATCCTCGCGTTGAGGCTGATTTCGGTCTCGGAGACGTGAAATCTCGTGATGAATGTCCGTTTGGGCGCCTGCTAACAAATCCAGCTGTCTTTACATCACTGTGCATCCACATGTACGGACGCGGCTGCATGCAAATGAACATAAATCCTGTCATAAAGCAGAACGATGAGCTGCTTGGACCAGCGTGTGCACATCGCTCAGTTTAAATCTGATGTGATGTGATACCAAATCAGTGTGTCTTGATTCATGAAATAAAGCAAACGCGGCTTTTGCACCGAATATATTAAATTAGTTTATCTGTTATCATCAGTGTGGTGTCAGTTGATCTTTTTAAATCAGGTTTAATTGACTAGTTGATGTGTTCTGAGCTGAAAATCATTTGAACCTCGGTTAAGTCTTTCTTTTTTCTTAACCCTGTTCAAGACATTCATATTACCAATATATATTTATATATAATATATGGTTGCCAAACCACGATAAAGATAACTTTGATGACGCATCTGTCTCTCTTCCATCCACTCTTCTTCCATTATCCTAAAGAAAACCATTGAAAGCCATAGTGGAGCTTTGCAAAACTTTCTAAAAACGTTTATAGAACCAGAAAAAATTGAAGCTGGGAAGTCTCCATTTTAAAATGCTCATGTCTGCACAACTACAGAGTTTTAGGACCCTCAAAACGGAGACTTTTAATTTGAAAAGCAGCGGTTAATTCAACATGAATACTGAACTACCAGCATCGTTGGCTTTGTTGTGTCTGTTTGCAGCTGTTGTGCATTTAAATAAATCTCGTGTCTTACTTTGCACTATTGCTTTTATTCTTTTGTAGTATTTTCTTCGACTAAGCAGCCAAATCTCTGCTTTAGGTTTACACCAGAACCTGCAGGACTAGGCTACATGAATAGTTTGAAATATACACGGATATTATTACTGAAATGGTGCCAAAATACTCATCTGGATGGAGATCGACTTTGTTTTAAAACGGCATTTAAAAAAGAAAGTGTATTAGTGTGGACATAACCTCGGTTTTACTTGATTTTCAGGTTTCATCTTTTGATGTCACCTGTTTGTTCTCTGCAGCAACTGTTTTTTATTTACTTTCTGATACAGAGCGATGATGAGCTACTAGAACTCGAGCTAATATAGAGCTAGAGTTGCATATAGAGGACTTCTAATGTTATATTTGCAGTCCTTCATGTGGTCAATGAGGCTCAACAGACTCCACCAGCATCACAAATATGTAGAAGATCACAGGAGCAGCCACTTCCTGATCATGTCATTTAGATACTTCAGCTAACGTTGGACAAATTTAATAGCAAAACTCTAAAAATTAACATTAAGTTTTCTTAAAATTTCTTGTCTTGACATTCTGAGTTCCTTCTTTCCTTTTCTTTACAGCGTCGTCGCATCCACAGGTTGAGAAGTTGGTTGTTTTTTCCTTTATTTCATGTCTTGTGTCTAACGCCTGATGCATGGCAGCCATCGCCCTGGTTTAGAGCAGCGAGGATGAGCTACAGCCGGGCTCAGCTGCTTTCAACAGCCCTAAACCCCGGCGTTAATAAAGAGACAGACAGAGTGGAGAGGTCGGCACGGAGACAACACCACTCATGTCATTTTTTATGCAGAAAAAAAGACCCATTTACCTCCGAAATCTGGACAAGGAATCAAAGAGCGGGGAATGAATCTCGCTCGCAGACACTTTCACTCTGAATCCTGCAGAGCAGCTGGTGCCAACTGACAATAAATACTGCGGCAGTGTAAATAGTAGAGGCAGAGTCTGAAGCTGCACATGGATGCCGATGCCAGGCGCTTTAATTATTACCGTGAGGGGCTGGTTAGTGCTTGCAGAGGTATGACGCGAGGTGTGGGCCTGAGTGTAAATGCGCGATAATTCACGTGGATAACAGTCTACAGTCTGAGCTGCAGCCAAAATAGAGGAAGCCTTCTGTATTGATTTCCCATTCAGGGCCAGGTTTTGCTTCCTCTCCCCTTCACTTCCTGCAACCGTTTCTCTTTTTTTTTTCTCAAGGAAACAATCAAACTCACGGTCGCGGAAGTCATCGTTCTTGGGTGTCTCCGTCTAATCCATCACCTGGTTGTTTTCCGTCCTTTTTTTAGGCCTCGCTCGACCTCTCCTGTTGTCGTGTTCGGTGTTTTTCTACCTAAAAATGGAAGAACAAGTCTGTGAATAACACACCCGGTCGGTCTGGAGTAAAGAGCTAATAATACCAGCAGATTGTGTGATTCATGGCCCTCGCACACAGAGAATAAATATACATGCACGTCTGTCCGCTCAGTCAGTCTTTCCTCGAATATTCAAGCAGCAAGGTCATCAGACGCACCATGAAACATTTACCAGTGTGTACGCTCTCTGCTGCAGTATTGCTGTCATGCAGGGTGAGCGTTGTTGACTCTAGATAAAAGTCTCAATGAAACATGTATGGCTGAAGTGGGTTCACCGTGTCCCTCAAATAACCCGTGGCTCTTGTATTAGCTCGTCGGGGTTGGGCTGTTGGGTTCCACATGTGGGCCAGACTACCATACGGCTGGTGTTTACCTTCAACGGGTCATATATGTGTTGGTTTAGCTCAAAAGAGTGGTTTCCAGTTCCGGTCTGATCCAATATTTGCTTGTTCTTTCAAGGAATTTGTGCGAACATCCCAACTGGATGCAGGCTACATTAAAGGTGCCATGAGATGTAATCAGGGACAGATCCAGAAGTCTGAAGGCAAAGCGCGCGTACTTACAATAGAATTTATGGAATTGTATAGAAAAGGATTTTAAAACTCGACTGGGTTGCAACGTCTACTACAAAATCCATCACTTTCTTCTCAGCACCTACCAGCTAGTTTCAAACACACTCAATATAAACAGGAAGTAACGAGCATTTGAAGGTAGCGTAACTCCTACAAATGACAGTTTAAACATGCAAAAGCAAACAACAGAAGTAACTACAGCCCTGTGCAATGTCAGTTAAGTGTCACCTCTTGATAACTTTTCAGGTTAACAGATGTCTTGCAAAAAATCAAAAACACATTCTTTAAAAAAGGCGATGTGAATAATACAGGCCCCAAAATAGAAACTCAATCCAACAAGAGTAAAAGATGATCACTGAAACAACATAGAGTACACCTGGGACTAGTCTAACTGTGGACACCAGAACTTTCTCAGTTGTGGACCTACATCTGCATCATGGCTCCACACAGCAGAGGAGGATTAAAACTCTGATGATGACTGAACAAACATGGAAAGAGGAAGATTAGTGAACAACTAACAATCAGAGAAAGACAGCTGCAGCAGTGATCAGGAGCAAGAGAAGGAGTCGTAGTACCGCGAATCAGAGCTCCTCCTCCCAGAATGGCACCACAGACAGTGAAGCTCTTCAAGTTCTTCAGACTTGGCACAGAAGTTATCAGTAGAAAGTAAAGTTTTTGTGACCGCTCAGACAACGTGAAGAAGACCCGTCAGCATCTCTACCACCTCAGACGTCTGCAGGACGTCGAGCTCCTCATCAGGGTTTCTCAGGAACTTGCACCACAGAGAGCATCAGTAGCATCACCCCCTGGATGGGCAGCTGCACCAAACAGGACTTCTTGGCCTGAGCGTGTCACCAGAATGGTGCAGATCCAGGGCTTTAAAAATCATACAGCAGCCCAGTCACCATGGAAACAGATGGTTTTATCTGCTGCCTTCAGGTAGATGCTTCCACTGCCTGAAGGCCAAAACAGAGAGGATGCAGAGGAGCTTCTTTCCTAAACAAAAACTGAAAAGGACTCTACTGGACACACATCCACATTGCACCACTACATACGCATACTCACTTATTTAGACAAAACAACACAAGAGTCACTTTATATCTTAAATGCCATTCTATAGCCACTGTATATTTGAAAATGTAAATCTTTATTGTAGCTATTCTTGCAAATATACCTGTACAGCCTCTTTGTTCTTTGTTTCTTGCACCTTGTTTCTGTGTGCACCAGCCGGACCAGGTACCATTTATAATTATAACAAATAGACTTGATTTGATTTGAAGGATCTTGCATAATGTCAGCTTCTTTGGAGGGCATCTCAGAAAAAAAAAGCCTCGCTTCATCTGCAGCTGCAAGACAAACGTTGCTAAAACGCATGAAACTAAGTGTGATGGATGTTGGGGGCACATTCTTCAGTGATGAGACCACGATGCAGATGGAGTCCAGCGTATCTGCATGAACCTGGTCAGCAGCACCACAGTGGATGCAGCGAGGCACAGAGGTGGAGAGATGACGTTTATGGATGAATGTCAGTGGATGTACCAACATACTGGCTGACAAGACGACTCCCAGAAGCTTGAAGAAGAGGAATGTTGCAGCATGATGACCTTCCAAAGCACAAATCAGCACGAGAGTTTCTAAACATGAACAAGTATGTGGACTGACTTGAATCCATTCGAAACACAACCTCTCCAACAAAAAGGAGCTGATAAACATCTCTAAAGAATACATCTCATCCAGAAGTTTGGTACCATCCATGCCGAGGAGGATTTAATCTATCTTTTAAAAAACAAAGGAAGACATTTCAGAATTGGAAAGAAAAGGATTTGATTCTCGGTGATGAATGACTTTTGTTGCATTGAGTTCCTACTGCTGGGTCATATTTTTAATATTATAAATGTAAACAGTTAGTTTTGGATTTTAAACAAGAGCAAACAGCTGCTGTTTAATTAAGCAATTATTATAAGGTGACACAATTGTGAATTGCACAGGGTTGTACTCACTACTGTTGTGTACTGTGCATGTCAACTTGCATGGAACGCACCAAAATTAAATTCAATCATAACTTTATGGACGTAAACAATGATGCAGCCGAGCATTGCTTTGAGTTAATAGCCCACATGTTGCTCCCATTTACAGATCTTTGGGGTTTTCTTTGGATTTTATGGATTTTATGACGATATAAATGGGCATCTGAAGGGCTTAACATCCATCCATCCATCCATCCACTATGGGTCATGGGGGGCTGGAGTCTATCCCAGCTGACTCAGGGTGAAGGCAGGTTCACCTGGACAGGTCACCAGTCTATCACAGGACTACACTTAGAGACAGACAACCAAGCACACTCACATTCACACCTACGGACAATTTAGAATCACCAATTAACCTCAACATGTTTTTGGACCTGGAGAGAACCCACGCTGCACGGGGAGAACATGCAAACGCAAAAAGATCCGACCCGGCAGCGATGCTAACCACCGATCCACCTCGCAGCCCAGGGTTAACATGTAAAAAGGTAACCAGTAGACAAACATGGCGCTTAAGAAGTGAACTCACTGGTGAAATGCAGTTGGGATGTCGGCGACCTGTAGGTTAATGAGGGGGTGGGAGGCGCAGAGAGGTGAGGAATGAGGGGCATTCTAGAAAACAATGCTCATCTCACCTCAGAGCAGAACAATGGCGACAAATCAGACGCCTCTGTGACCCCGAGGCAGAGGTCGCGTTAGCCAGCAGCTAAACAACTGCTAAACACCAACAAAGCTCTAAAAGTGAGCGAAGTCACACTAAACTTACCTAAATGTGATCAGTAGGATTTAAGGAGGTGGTTTGTTTCTGTTTAAATGCAGCATTCTCGTTGCCGCATCTGTGGCAACGTCTTTGTGTGTTTATTGCTTTAAAGACTAATATCTGAGAAAACAACGACTGTAATCAGCAGCCAGCGTTTCCTCCCCTCAGGTAGGACGCACTTTAGTTTATGGAGCCCTTGTTGTATTGCAACCTTTGGCCTGCTCGTTCTTTGACCTTTAACTGTGCAATAACACTCAGCCTCACACATGTGCAGTTGTTGTTATTAATTGAGATTCATACAGTAAAATGACTCAGCGCCGAGCCGCAGCCGTAACAACGTCCCATTTTACAGCCGTCAGTTAATATTCATTCATGAACGCTGATCATCGGTGACTGGAAACAGATGTGACTCCGCGAAGGAGCTCATCAGCGAAGGGAACCGTAAATCACAGCAGAATGAGGGGTTTCTGGGCCGGAGCCCACCAGAGTCCAGCTCCGCCTCCTGATACCAAATCAGCTTCGTCTCCTTCAGCGTCACCGCTCAAATATTAAAATTATAATTTCCGACGCTGCGTCGCTGAACAAAACCCCGCAGAACATCAGCTTATGTGACTTTATCAAACAGCTGCAGGGTCCAGACGGCCTCTGAAGGCTGTACACAAGTCATGCAGGTGACTTACTGATTATTCTAATCATGGTGAACTTGCAAAGCCCCAATAACCTAAATGCTTTTGTACACACTCACAGCTTGTACGGTGAAACGTTTGGGTGGAGCTCAGCATGAATCAGCAGCTTAATTTTCAACAAACATTGTGTTTGTTTTTTAGTAAATTAATTTTGTAATGAAGCCTGAATGCAACAACATTTGCAGTAGTTGGTGTTACTGCAAACATGAACTGATTTAATCACTGATGTAAATAAAGAAAATGAGGTGATTGAGAGTCTTAATGATTTATACTGAACCTAGAAGCTGCTGTAGATGTTTAAGTTGTGTCCGTGCAAGTTAAAGGAATGGTAGTGTTTCCTAAACCATTAGTTAAATGCAAGTGATAACAATAAAAACATTATTTTACCAAGCCTGTATAGCCGGGGGGGGGGTTATTCTTGGCTCTTAAATTTATTTAACATGTTGTTTCATGTAAATTACCAAAAGGTACAGAAAGAAACTAATTAAATAAAACCAAAATGTGAATGATTTGGCTTCTCACAAGTGGAATTTAGGCGTTTAGATTCAATTCCTGAATGAAATACCATCAATACAATGGCTATGTTTTAATTTACACAGTTTTCACTAGAAACACTCACCAACACAGAATCTGTCCTTCTGTGTGCAGTCTGTCAGACTCAACCTCACAGGACGAGGATTCAGCCCCTGATAAGAGTCAACTGCCACCAAACCACCGTCACTGCAGTGTGAATGTGTTCTGCTGTACTTCTAGTTTTTATATTTAAATACTAGTAAAAGAGTTCGGGCAGTTTACCTGCTCAACACGCTGTTAGATCCCTGCTAAGTCCTGATGCCACTACGACTGTAAGGTGAGGTTCTGGAGGCTACAGGTTCTTTCGTTCCTCACACGCTTCAGCTTCCTCTGAGCCGAGTTTCTCCATCAGACACGTTTGTTAATGGCAGCTTTCCTCTAAACCAGCGGTGTCAAACTCTGGTCCTCGAGGGCCGCAATCCTACATGTTCTAGATGTTTCCCTCTTCCAACACACCTGATTCAAATGATCAGCTCATCATGAAGCTCTGCAGAAGCCTGATAACGATCCTGATCATTTGAATCAGGTGCGTTGGAAGAAGGAAACATCTAAAACATGCAGGATTGTGGTCCTCCAGGACCAGGATTGTCCACCCCTGCTCTAAACGATCTGGACACTTGGTAGCTTGTTTGATTTGATTTAGAGGTTTGGATAAAACCCTCAAGGATAAGGTTAAAATTCTATAAACTCATGAACTAGAATAACCTTCAAGAAGCATAAAAAAATACCGTCCATCCATCATCTATACACCGCTTAATCCTCACCAGGGGGGCTGGAGTCTATCCCAGCTGACTCAGGGTGAAGGCAGGTTCACCTGGACAGGTCACCAGTCTATCACAGGGCTACACTTAGAGACAGACAACCAAGCACACTCACATTCACACCTACGGACAATTTAGAATCACCAATTAACCTCAACATGTTTCTGGACTGTGGGAGGAAGCCGGAGAACCCGGAGAGAACCCACGCTGCACGGGGAGAACATGGAGACTCCACGCAGAAAGATCTCAGGTGTCCTCACCGGGACATGAACCGGCGACCTTCTTGCTGCGAGGCGACGGTGCTAACCACTGAGCCACCTGCAGCCCATAAAAAATATCACGCATAAAATTTTCTCACTTTACAACAACTAAACTTTAGACTTTTCAGTTTTACATTCTCTGATAAAAGTTCATTTGGAACTGTTTATTTCAGTTTTATCAGACCCACAATATCTCATCTTCATTAAACTCTTCATCAACTGGAAGTCCCTATTAAATATTCCCAAAGGATGTTTTTTAAGATGATGCAACATAAGTGTAATCAGCAATTCTCAGTAGTTGTAACGCAATAAGAAGCTTTAAAACCTGCCTAAACTGTTAATTTATGAGAATTAAAAACAAGCAGATTTTCCTAAATGATCAGATTTTTGTCCAGAAAAACACCATCTGCAGCATGTTTAGAAAAACTATTTATGGAAATATCAACATCATAAATAAAACATGTGGTACTGTGCATCATTCAGTTCTTGTCTATTCAACTTTACTGCAGCATTTCCACTTTGTTTTGTGCCCTTTAGCGCCCTGGTTTTGACTTTTTGTGTCTTATCAAGACGCCACAAATCCCCACATCCCACAAGGAGAACGTCAGACTTTTGGCAACATAAAAAAAAAGTCCTCTAATATACAGGATATCTAAGAGCAAACACACAGACAGAGTTGAGCTCGCGTCACACCGAGTGACAAATTGGACCTCTGGGCAAAGCACTGGGGAGACAGCTGGCGGAAGTTTTGATTTAAAAGCTGAAAATTAGTTGAATAAATGTGTGTGCTGCCCTCTAGCACTCACATCAGAGTGAGTAGCCCTGAAGGACCGCGGCACCGAGCAGAGCATCCTGTTTGGTCGGCGGCAGTAATTGAATGGAGCAGTCAGAGAGCAGAACTCTGGGAAACACTGTCTCCATCTGAGACAAAGAGGGAAAAAAGGCCATTCCTCAGTACGGGTGACTGATATTATTGCTGGACCGCGGCCCTTTTCCCCCCACGTCTGTCCAGGAATTGAGCTGTAACGCTGAACACAGCAGGAAGACGGACTGCCGCCGAGAACACGACAGAGAGAAAACTCTTAGTAGCGTGCAAACCCTTTAAGAGAAACCTCCGGCTTGAAGGATGCGTCGGGCTCCGACACGACAAACTTAAAAACCGCTGCAGGAACGCGGCCTTGACACGAGGCTGACCTCAGCCTCGCTGCTCGCAGGTATAAATCACATCCAAGGTTTCTCTGCCAGCGCCGACTGTCAGCTGAAATTAACGTATTAGCTTATTTAACCCAACAATAGTAAATTAGAGCACATGTGTGTGGAAGGAAAAGCAAAGGTGGGCAAAGGAAAGGAAAACTGACTGCATGTTTAGAGAGCGTACGT
Source organism: Stegastes partitus (assembly GCF_000690725.1). NCBI lineage: Eukaryota > Metazoa > Chordata > Actinopteri > Pomacentridae > Stegastes > Stegastes partitus. The sequence goes on along the minus strand of NW_007578832.1, from coordinate 124,665 downwards.
GAAGTGGAGGCAACGCTACACTTTTTAAGAAAGCAACACTTTCTTTGATTTATTTACTTGTTTTAAGAGAAAAGAAATCCCCCTTTGACTAGACAGAGGGTCTGATTAAAGCATTTCTGACCTTTTAAGCCATATTTCATGATAATGAAATATCACTACCTCAGTA
>NW_007578832.1:121201-122243 GCF_000690725.1 Stegastes partitus | reverse complement strand
GCACAAAATGTAAACATGTCAAATGTAAACCAGGATGCTTCATTAAAATGCTGCAGTTCTGAGTTGCATTTCATAGCTGCTGTGTTAAAGTAATGGAACAGGTTCTTCAGTTAGTCTGTTGTCTCAAGTGTCCTGGCCTTGGGATTAGCCTCCCAGTGGCTGGTGGTGGAGCCCTGGGTCTGTGGTGGAGCCTAGGTCTTGGGGCTGGTGGTGGAGGCTAGGTCAGGCCTGAGGCTAATCCCAGGGCTGGTGGTAGAACCCTGGGGTTGGTGCTGGAGCTAGGCCAGGCCCTGTGGCTAATCTTTGGGCTGGTGGTGGAGCTTTGGGGCTGGTGGTGGAGCCTAGGCCAGGCTTCGTGGCTATTCCCAGTAGCTGGTGGTACAGCCTTGGGTCTGTGGTGGAGCCGAGGTCTTGGGGCTGGTGCTGGAGCCTAGGCCAGGCCTGAGGCTAATCCCATGGCTGGTGGTAGAACCCTGGGGCTGATGGTGGAGCCTCGGCCAGACCTTGAGGCTAATCCCAGGGCTGGTGGTGGAGCCTTGGGGCTGCTAGTGGAGCTAGCGCTGCTTCTCAGGTGTTGAAGGACTTTCCTTTGTTTCACCAGTGCTGAGGAATCCATTCTTGGGCAGCTGTGCTCATCTGGCTGGATTCAGGCATAGAAAATGTAGCTCAAGTAAAGTGTTCTTATGGTAGGAAAGACGTGGTTTAACAAAGAGATGTGATTTGTTGCATGATGGGAAACGTAGGATCCCATGTTTTAGTCCATACTGATGCATCACTGACTGACATTCTTTTTAAAATGTCTACCTCCCAAAAAAAAAACAGAAAAAGTGCAGCTACTGGTGTTCTATCCATTTAGTTGCTTTTTTTTTTAAAACAGTTTATGTGTCAAGTAGAAAAACACAAATCAGATTTTTTTTAAATTACATGCCACAGTATTGTACATTAGTGTACAACAGTAACCTCACTTTTTCCAACAGTTTATTTTTCTAGTAGAAAAAAGCAAACATCATCTATTTTACTGCATGTAACAGTAAAGACCCTC
>NW_007578832.1:112010-120983 GCF_000690725.1 Stegastes partitus | reverse complement strand
ATGTTTAGTCTTTTAGTTTTCTGAGCAATATCTGGCAAAACAACATTATTATCAAAGTTTTATCTCATCTTATCTTAAAACTTGTTCTGAACCAGAAGGCAGAGTTAAAATGTGGCCTCCTGTAGAGTAACGGTGGTGGTGAAGGTGGGCAGCGATATTGGGAGACTGTTAAAATGTTTCACACATAAACAGTACCACGAACACTTGACAAACTAAAGCTACAGCATCGCCTGGCTCTGCCCTGACCTCCATGCATCTGGGCAGACAGAGCTTTAAGCCAACAAGGTAATGCTAAGAGCTAACTGCTGTAGGGTTTACTATGTTCAAAACCTCCAGCATGCTAATATCTGCTAATTAGCAATTAACACAAAGCTGATGCTGATGGGAATCTGTCCAGTTTTCCTGCTTATCCATGAGTCCGGTTGCAGCAGGTTGAGCAGATGTCCTCATCCTCAGCAACATTTTCCAATTCTTCCTCTGGACTTCTACAATTTCATTTAGCAGACGCTTTTATCCAAAGTGACATAAAGAATTTGGATTTAATGATATCACTAGATGGAACCTTTAGGGATCATCACATACAGAAGGCTTCCTCACAGCTGTCCTGAACAAGAATTTAACCCAAACAGAGCCACACTGATGACAACTAAACCAGCACAACTTGTCAAATACAACAACTAAAAGAAGGGAAACATTAAATATTTTAACATAATGTGCTCCAGTGTAAACATCAACAACATCAACACGGACGCCCTCAGATATTCATCACTAACTGTGCTTAATAAAAATCCTCCTTAAAAGAAACTAGAGTTTTTAAAAAAAGCCCTGAGCTGAGGCAGATCAGAGTGATGCTGCAGATAACAGGAGGAGTCACACTCCAGAGGTAACAAAGACCCTCAATTCACAGACAATTGAGTGTAAATGCGGCCGTAAGAATAGTTTGTCTCTTCAGCACTGTAGGAAAGCTGAGCGACACTGTGTGAGTGTGTTTGTTTAGGGATTGTGTGGACCGGGGGGCTGCAGGTATTGACTTTGAGATTACAGCTTTTTTTTTCTGCTCGTTCTGCTACCTGGTCAAAAGTTTAAGTGTTCCACATATAAAGGCCGAAACATCCACCTTAGAAGACAAACGCCACCAACGTTCAGTGCTTTAATGTGTTATGTAGTGGTCAGAACGTGACAGAAAATAAACCTCATTAAGTCAAATCATCGATAAAAGCAGTTTTGCCAATTTGCACTTTTTTTTTTGTCCTGACAGGAAGCAACACAAATCTTATTTATTTAGTAAACACAGCAGACAACAATCTGAGTGACTGGACAGTAAAAACTAAGGCTGCAGCTACCGACTGTTCTGACCAGTTAATGTTCCTTCAAGACATTAAAATCACCTTTTTTTAAAGATGTGTGTTATGGTTTAATGCAGCACAAAATGTAAACATGTCAAATGTAAACCAGGATGCTTCATTAAAATGCTGCAGTTCTGAGTTGCATTTCATAGCTGCTGTGTTAAAGTAATGGAACAGGTTCTTCAGTTAGTCTGTTGTCTCAAGTGTCCTGGCCTTGGGATTAGCCTCCCAGTGGCTGGTGGTGGAGCTGACGCTGCTGCTCAGGTGTTGGAGTACTTTCCTTTGTTTCTCCAGTGCTGGGGAATCCATTCTTGGGCAGCTTTGGTCACCTGACTGGATTCAGGCATAGAAAATGTAGCTCAAGTAAAATGTTATTATGGTAGGAAAGGTGTGGTTTAATAAAGAGATGTGATTTGTTGCATGATGGGAAACGTAGGATCCCGTGTTTTAATCCATATTGATGCATCATTGACTGACATTCTTTTTACAACGTCTACCTCTCAAAAAAAAACTAAAATAAACTAAATGGACAGAACACCACTAACCGCACTTTTCCCAACAGTTTATTTGTGAAGTAGAAAAAAACAAATATCATCTATTTTACTGCATGTAACAGTAAAGACCCTCCCATTCTCTAAACTCCAAAACCATAAATGAACGTAGAACATTAACAAAATGTTAAATTCAAATTCCCTTCATGTGCTTTAGAGGTTCTTCTGTGGGAACTTCCGATGCCTAAGACAGGGTCAGTAACCCTGATTATGTCATCACAGGTACTTGGCTTCAGTTAAGGCCCATTCATGCTTTCTGTATCCACATGAACAAAGGTCTGTGTCAGGTACATTCTGCAATCGACCACGTAGGCCCAGACGCCCAGAACTGGTCAGCACAACAAAACAAACGCCTGTTCTGATGAGAGAGGAAGAGGTTCCTCATCCTCCACACCTTCACAACTCGTCAGTTGAAATTGAAATGCTGGACTTTGGAGGAACACAAACAAAAGCGAGAAGTTCTAAACTCTCCAGACGTCCTGTGCCATCTTGTATAAAATCACCGCTTTTCCATCCACAAGTAAATCTGCACAACAGCAACTATTTTCCAACAGTTTATTTTTCTAGTAGAAAAAAGCAAACATCATCTATTTTACTGCATGTAACAGTAAAGACCCGTCTCATTCTCCAAACTCCAAAACCATAAATAAACGTAGAACATTAACAAAATGTTAAATTAAAATTCACTTCATGTGCTTTAAAGGTTCTTCTGTGGGAACTTTCGAGGCCTAGGACAGGGTCAGTAACCCTGATTATGTCATCACAGGTACTTGGCTTCACTTAAGGCCCATTCATGCTTTCTGTATCCACATGAACAAAGGTCTGCGTCAGGTACATTCTGCAATCGACCACGTAGGCCCAGACGCCCAGAACTGGTCAGCACAACAAAACAAACGCCTGTTCTGATGAGAGAGGAAGAGTTTCCTCATCCTCCACACCTTCAGAACTCGTCAGTTGAAATTGAAATGCTGGACTTTGGAGGAACACAAACAAAAGCGAGAATGTCTAAACTCTCCATACGTCCTGTGCCATCTTGTATAAAATCACTGCTTTTCCATCCACAAGTAAATCTGCACAACAGCAACTTTTTCCAACAGTTTATTCGTCAAGCAGAAAAAGCGAACGTGATCGGCGTTACTACAGTTTTCTACATTAGCGCCCGAAACACGTTTATTTACACTAAAACATTCTTCAAACCGCCTCCCGCTCTTCTCCAAACTCCTGCCGTTCATTTCAGGCACCCACTTCATTCTCCTCCCTCCCACGCGGGAAACTCATGTGTCTGCATCTTCACATCACACTGCAGCAGGCCTCTCCCAGCAACAGATAAGACGGCAACATCTTGGCCAACAGTCATAAAGCTGGGCAGTGCTGTTGGTGCAGCGGTGCCTGGATGTCGCCACAGCCGCAGTAAAACCTGCAGCTCTTTTTTTTTTTTCTGCTGACGGCCCGTGTTTTCGCCCAATTCGGACCCGGTCGCCATAAAGCGGAGTTGGAACGCAACCTTTGGTCGACGCTGGTTCAATCAACAGGCAGGGGAAGAAAAACACGCCCTGCTTGTACACACAAACACGTATGAATTCACACACACACACACACACACACACACACACACACACACACACAGGTATAATGACATTGTGCACTGGAGCTGAAATCAGCATGAGCAAATACAGCAAACATCATGTTGAACAGTGAGGGGTCGGGTTCATAATGCTGGGAGATGTTGAGGAGATTTTACAGGAAATACAGAAAAAAAAATACCTGACAGTTTAAATTTCAGAACCTGTTCACGCCAACATGATTTCACATTTATGTATTTGTGTTATGGAGGAAAATAGAGTCACGATACTGCACACCAACCTGAGGCACAATAATGAAACAATAATAATCTGGAGAAGTAATCCTAAAAACTTCATGTTTTAGTTCCTGCATGAGAGGTGGAACATCTTCAGCAACCAGCTGCTTTTTACTGATTTATTTAGGATGAGCACGACCTGGATGGCTGTGAATCTGCATATAAACAGATGCAGTGATACATAACTGTCCACCGCTTGTGTGCAACACCAGATTAACCTGCTCTGTGCACTGCAGTATAACACATCAACTGTAAGATCATCAACAGAAAGAAAACTCGTCTTCAAGCCGCTTTCACTGAGATTCAGCCATCAGTGATTCTGCAGTTTCAACAGCCGATAATTTAAATGTGTTGCAGGCGTGTGAGTGATTAAACTGTGCATAATGTTCACAGGACAACCAAATAAAAACCTGTGTGACCGCTATTATGTGATGGTTAATTCTGAAGTCTTGAGTGGACATGAAGCGCTGCATGAGTTGATTATAAGGTTATTGTCTAACTATTCATGCATCCCTCTTCTATACAGCTGTTAGGATAACTATATTAGATTTTAACCAACTTTGCACAGCAAATGTGGACACATTTCTTGTAAATAATATTTGAGTTAGAATAGAAATGACCATGAGATAGATGCAGGGATGAGAGAACATCAGCGCAAACCTCCAGATGTGCATTTATGGCGTTAAAATCCATCTGTAGCGAGAACGTGGTCTCATGAGATTTACTTGAAAATCAAACGACTACGCTCATAAATCAATTATGCAAAATGTGAATCAGTTTATTAACCGGAACAGATTCCAAAAAAAAACAAACAAACAAACAGAGGAAACAGAGAAAGAACATTAAAATTCCCTTACATGACAACACAGATAATAAAATTAGGTTACGTTTAAAATAATTTCACGCTTTATGGTTTCGATTTCTGAAAATTTGTCGTTATTATTTGAAAAAGCAGTAAAATGATAAACTTCCTGATGGCCGGTTCTGATTTTCCTTCACAAGAATCCGTTCATGCGTCTTGTAAAAACACATCTAGTCGTAATAATAATCTGAGCATCACGGCTGCGATGCAAACGGCCGCCCAGCGACGGGGGGAAACCGTGAGCGGCTGCTTTTAGTGTCCACAATGACTTTTAACTGTCCTTATCTCAACATAAATAATGCGCCTATAAAAGTTAATCATCTACGCGTCGGTAATGAGACGTGTTCAACAGCCATAAACAAAAGGTATTTTCTGTCCGTCGCCTCTCTCGCCGTGAGAATAACATGTTGGAAATGTCCGAGTGTTCTTGAGAAACCGCACGAAGCAGCTCCAGAATGAAACTAGTGTAAAAAAAAAAAGGGTTTTACTACGTCCACGTCTTCATTGCACTTGATTGTCTTTGCATTGGTGTGTTTGGTGTCTCCAAAAACAGACATTTGTTTGAGCGATAGGTAGTTGTCGTTGTCCCATGTGTGTTCGTCGGCGTCCAACGTCCCCGCTGTGGATGATCAACACCGATCCGGTCCGAGTGTGAAGGTACAGCCCGGGTGAGCCTTGTGCTTTACAGAACCAGTGTGTTACAGTGTGAAACATAGCGGGGTAGGTAGCCAGTTAGCTTCAGCGCCTCTTCAACATTGTTCTTCCAGAGTCCCAAGCTGCAGGAGGAGCCGAACCGGTGAGTTCTGCCGGCTCACGCTTGAGACAGAGCGCACCAGGAGTTCTGCGTGGCCATGGAGGTCGGGGTAAAGGGATAGTCCTCGTATTTAATGTCCACGTGGGCCGACCCTGTGCTGTCTAACTGAGAGGCCGTCTGCAGAGAGGAAAGAAGATGTGAGGACGTTAGAAAGTTGGCGACATGTCAAATTCGTATCATGAGCAGCGCCGCTGTGCCGTAAAACGTCTTATCTGGGAACTCACTGACGTATGAAAGAGAATCAGAAACCCGGATTATGTCATCAGGGTTACATATCCTGAGTAAAGGCCGGTTCGTGCTTTCTGTGGCCACGTATCTGGAAGAGAATATGTGACTTCCTGTGCCGCCACGACAGCGATTCTGCGTGATTCATTATGATTCAGCACTCACAGAGTTGTAATTTAAAAAGTGGCTGCCAGACTTTGGAGGAGCTTTGATTTGTACATGTTTCCCAAACACACTGAGAAGGTCTAAATCCTCCAGATATCCTGAGCTCAGTCCGCCACACTTAGCTGAATAAGCAGCAGCCTCCTCTGTAGCTAACTGATGTGTTCTGTAAAAGTGCATAAATATAAAATATATATATCATTATATTCATTTTTAATATTGTAAAAAGCTACTTTATGGGTTTGCTTTAAGAAAGAAAGAGAAAACTAACCGATATTTGTTTGAAACTGAAATAAAAAATAGGCATAAGGTGTGCAAAAAGCTAGCTTAAAAACAAAATGGATCTGAAGTTTAATTAGTTAGCTAAAAAATATTGGATTAAACTTTGAAATGCTTAGCCAAAATGTATTAACAGCTTAAAATAACCAGTAAAAATGTCAACAATAGTTAGCTGAAAGAGTTAGCTTATAAGATTGTATAGCTAGTATTGGGTTAACAGATGAAATGGGACGCTAAAAGTAGTGAATCAAAGTTTAAAATAGTTAGCCAGAATGGTTTAACACTTTAAATAGCTAAAAGTAATGTCTGAGTGGTCGAACCCCTTAACTAGACAGTTAGCTAAAACAGTTGGACTAGCTGAAAAGAGCTGATCCAGATGGTTTCAGAGTTGAAATAGTTGGCTAAAGGCTAATTAGTTAAAATGGTTGATTACAAAATAACTGTTGAAAAGGTTATTTAGAATTAATAGATGATTTGAAATATGTTTTAACAGCTAAAATGAGTTGAAAAAGCTACACGTAACAGGTGAAGCGGGAATTAGCGACAGGTAATGAGGACAAAGAGTCGGCTAAAAGTGAACTGGCGAGCTGCTGTCGATGCTTGAATACTCATTGAACCCATTAATTGTTCCTTCCTGCACACGAGTAACATAGAAGCTGAGATTTACCCGGGTGGCGGCTGTGACGGTCTGTCCGGCGTACGGTGATGGAGCCATGTTGGGTTCGCTTTTTATGGTCGAAGCGTGTTCTGAGACTGACAGTGAGGTCGGAGAGCTGGTGTTGGAGGTGTTGGCTCCTACAGGACCAACAGGAGAATCAAATAAGTCACTCTGGTTACAGGATGTGGATGCACTGAGCTGAACCTTTGGACTGCCGACCCTACCTGTGGACGTTTTATTCTTGGGCATCTTGGGTTTGCGCTTCCTGGTCTGGATGCTCTCCTTCTTCATGGCCAGAGGTCTGGGGACCTGCAGGGAGCAGAGCAGCACACATTATTGTTACCACCACTACAACAGAGGCCACTGTGTCATGACAACCCACTCAGGCTCTCCTCCCACGCTGATAACAAAGCCTTGGAGAGGTTTTATGCTCCCTGCTGCAGCAACAAAACTCACCAGAGGAGCAAAAACAAAAAAGAAGAGCTTACCCCGTGTAGCTTCATGTAGAGGCCGCAGGCGTTGCACACGGGTTCCCCCTCGGCGTTGCGTCTCCACAGCGTGGTGGTGCTGGTGTGGCAGTTGGTGCAGCAGAGTCCGGCCCGGCGGGACGTGGTCTGCTGCAGGAGGGGACATGTGAACGGGAAACTGTCAGTTGTCTGAAAATTCAAACGATGAATCCGGGTCAGAAACAGCATCAAAACACGACACAGATGATACGTTTGATAAACCCTCAATGGTGACCACATATCCCCACAATAAACACCCATAAAGACGACAGGAATGAGTCTCCACAGTGTGTCTGGAGCTCAGGCTGCAGCACGGAGTCACGTTGCTGCAGAGCCTCGTCTAAAAACGGCTCGTATCAAGGGCAAGGTCAGAGCAGGACAAACACAAAACGGAGAAAACAGCCCTGTTGTGGATTATTGGGCAACTCGCCGCCACAGCTGCTCTGAACGGGGAAGTTCCTGAGAAACGTGCAGCCGTGGAGAACACACGACTAGTCCTCAGTCAGTATGAATGTAGTGGCAGCACACATGGTGTTTACCAGAGAACTGCTCTTATACGCACAGATCACATTATAACAATAATTTTAAAAAAGCATCATAAGTAGAGAAATATTAAGTTCTCTCAGTGCAGATTTAATGATTTCAAAGCAGAGCTAATTAGAATGTTGTAGAAATTAACTGACAACAAACTGCTTTTTGCACCAAAGACTTCATCTCGTCTTATTTTATTTGGCAAAAAATGTCAGAAAATTAGCATTTTGATTTTCTAAACTGAATGTTTTTGCTTCTTTTGGAAAGTTTGGCTGTCTTTTTATTTTTTTAATCACTAAACTATAAAACACTTGATCAGAAAAATAAACTCATCATCATCACATTGGTTTTGTTTTTCTATCAGAGTTGCAACAACGAGTTTATTCTTCAATCATTTATAAGTTAAATATCAGCAGCTCAGATGCCTCTTTGCTGTGATAAGAAACTGACCTTTGATCAAATAAACCAACACATTTAAGGATGTTATTAGTCTGTAACGCTGTTTTCTGACATTTTATGGTCCAAATAATGTGTTCATCAGGAGAACAACAGGACGATTCATCAGTTATTTATGTATTTTTGGAGTGGAAGTAATTTCAAGGGAAATACAACTAAATTTATTTCTGTTTTTTTTTTATTATTATTTTATTACTGCAGCTGGTTTGAGTTGATGGATGATTGTAGGAGAATTAAACAGATGTGGATTAAATTAAACTGAAGCATAAAGTAGAAGTGCAGACACATAAATACAGATCAGTGCTTCAGGGCTGCCTGTGCGTAAAATCTTTTTTTTTTTTTTAAACTCTTACCAGTCGTTTCTGCGGCTTGATGAGCGGCCGGTTGATTCCGTTCATCTTGTGGTAAAGTCCGCAGGCGTTGCACAGGTAGTGTCCGGTACCGTCTCTGCGCCACAGCGGCGTGGACACGGAGCCGCAGTTGACGCACTCTCTGCCCTCGGTGGGCATGTCGTCCATCAGGTCTGAGAGAAAACACAGAGAGAACGTTTTTATTCGCTCAGTCACCAGAGAGATTCTGTTCATTATTATCAACATGTGTGCATCGCTGGATGACAGGTTTATTTATTTCATTTGGGATTTTGGAGACAGTATTTTGAAATTTTTGCTGCAGCTTGTGCAACCTGTGAACCATTTATCAACTTTTACGCATCTTTAAATAATCTT
>NW_007578832.1:93860-110336 GCF_000690725.1 Stegastes partitus | reverse complement strand
AGAACACGAGGAAATATCACACCTGAGACACTGGCAGTGTTGTTTTTTTGTTTTTGTTTTTTGTTTTAAATGGTAAAAAAAAAAAAAAAAGAGTTAATCAGCTTATAGATGAATCAACATTTTCACTATTTTAGCTCCTGAATGCAGAGTGCTGGTTGGTTTTAGGGGAAATAAGGAATTAAAGTGATGATTTGGAGGATTTCAGATCAAAATATGATAAAAACACATTTAAATACTGTGTTGGTGGATTGATTATAATGGAAATAAGTGATTGTTTACACCTCAGTCTCGGTTTTCAGTATGAAAAAAATGATTTATTTATTATTTTAAAAGCAGTAAATTAAAGCTAAAACCTGAGTCTTCTTTTATCTCATTTTTGTGTTTTGATCTAGAAGTCAGAAGCCCATAAGAGCAACAACAACAACAAAACCAAAAAACTGTTTGTCTTCTGTGAACACCCTTTCAGTAGAACCTGTACCTGTCTGGGCCAAACAACAGATTTCTGCTCAGGAGGCCAAGAGAAGTTAAAATATGTTCATAACTCATGCAAAAAAAATATGTTTGCATCACTCCAGTCCAGTCCATTCTATATATGATCAGATTATGTCAGATTGTTTTCTTTATATAAAATTAACATGATAATGATGTAAACCGACCTCACTGCTGAGCCCGTCTGTGTGTTAATTAAGGAGCAGCTATCGCTCGTTAATTAAAGGACAAAATGAGATTTCTTGTACCTGACAGGTTTCTACTGGAGGTGCGAGAGAGGCTGAGGAGCGAACCGTGAGCGTCTGATCCAGGTGACAACTGATCAGCGCGTCATCAGATTGAATTAACATTCTAATTGATCGTTTCTCGCGGCTCCTCTCTCTGAAGAATGTGTATTGTTTGGCTGTGATGTGCGATTGTTTAGAGGACTTTGATTCAATCTGTGGCCGTCGCAGCCTCCTGTAATAAATAACAGCTCGTCTGATAAGAGCCGAGCTGCTCTCAGAGTTACAACAACCAGAAATGTTCTAAATTATACATCTGTGCTTATTCCAACAATAAAAAGGTGAATTAAGGCGGTTAGAAAACAGAATTTAATTCCATTCCTGACTCGTATTTGGTGTTTTTTTAAGACTAAAAGTCAAAGTAAAATCCTGATCACTTTATCATTTACAGCATTTGCAGGAAAACGCCTTCATGGGAGTTTTTGTTCTTTTAAAATCGCTGGAAATTAATAAAATAAACGCACATATTAAAAATAAATCCACGGTTTTAGGAGGGTTCTAAAAAAATAAGAGCTGTTTTATTTTATCCGTGTTTTTACGCAACGCAGCACTAGAATAAAATCATGTTATTTAAAAATGCTTCTTTCTTTTCAGGATTATTCCCATAAAACCTAAAACCCAACTTGGCTTTAAGGGGTTTTCGGTCCGTTCTTACCCAGACTGGACCGTCTCCCAGACAGCCCGCCCTGCCGGCCCTGCAGGTTGATCACTCCGCTCTCGAAGGGTCCCGGTGTCCAGGAGGACGTCGCCATCTCGGGGCTCATGTACGCGTACGGGCTGGAATAGGAGCCTCCAACAGAGCGCACCAGAGCGCCTCCGTACTGATCCGCCCGGGCGCCGTTTCCCAGCACCAGCGGGCTCTGGTAGGCGGCGTCCCGGCCCGTGTTGGTGCTGACCGGCGAGCCGTGCGAGTAGGAGAATCCGTGAGAAGGATGAGGGCTGCTGGCCGTGAAGGAAGAGCCGTCCGTGGCGGTCTGAGGCCAGCCGTGGGGTCCGCCGAGGCCGTGGGACTGATGGGGCGAGTCGCAGGTCTGCAGGTAGGGCAGCGTGGGCAGCATGGCCGGGACTCTGGTGGTGGGGACGTAGACCGGAGAGCTGGCGGAGGGGTGGATGTAATTCCCGCCGTCGTGCGCGTACGGGGACTGGTTGGAGGACAAGGCCAGACTCTGATACATTTTCACGAATTTTTAGGTCCTTTGTGGAAACTGGAAATCACAGAGGAGACTGTTTGGATTCTGGGGTGATTCTGTCCACGCGTAAAGCTTCGTCCAGCGTCTCCTGATGAACTTCTCTGTTCCCTTTTTGATGGTAATAACTGCGGAGATTCCTGCCCTGAGAAAGAAATATTCAGAAACACATTTTTAATATATTTGACAGTCGAAAAAGTTCCAAAGGTGACTGACTTTTTGCATTGGCAGTGATTTTATCCATCCTGTTAGCCAACATTACTGCGCGAAAATTAAAAAAACAACAACAACAAGGTTTTAATTTTTATCCGCGACGCACGGCACGACGAGAAGGAAAAGTTCTCGTATCATCAGTCATATTTCAGCGGTGTGCTATCAACTCTGACTGACACGAAACGGATTAAAATGACATTAACAATCGCTGATATCTGTGCGCGCAGATAGAGGCGACTATCAGCGACCCCACATATCCTGCTGCCTCATTAAATCATAACTGTAACGGAAACCAAATCAAACAAGGCAGCAGATAGCGAGCCCCGCTCCGTATCTGTCGTGCGTATATTTTCTATCAATAGCCTCAAATCACATAAAAAAAGGTTGATAAAAGCTCTCCGCTACGTACAGGAGGAACACAATTTATTTCCAAGGGCTCTCAGTGCATTATCTCACCAGATAAGGACGGTCGGGTGATAAAGCAGTCCGGTCCTTTAGCAGTCCAAACCTCTATAGAGGAGCGCAGTGGGCAAACTTTGTCACTCCGCGCAGGCAGACACAGACGATGGAGCAGCACCGCGGAGCCTTTTCCAAAAAATCTCGGGGTTTTTTTTGTGCGTAAAAGTTGCGCGCAACGATCGGAGACGACTGTAACCAAAGTGTCCGTTTCTTCAGGGGGGTCCCGGATCACTGCAGCGCTCCTCTTCTCCTCGATGTATCTGCAGATAGTTACTGTCGCTGATAATTGCTGATATGGGTGTGCTCCTACTCGCTCTCCTACTGGAAATTTTGTACGGGAGAGAAACACGTGACGCAGCCCGCAGCTCCGAGGTAGGCCTAAAGGTGGGGAGAGAGGAGGGAGGGCGGCGAGGAGGGAGGACCACGGGGTGAGCGAAGGGAGGAGAGGGTCCAAAGCTCGGGAGTGAAGGGGTCCAAAAGTTTTAACAGCACCTGTAATTTAAAAACAAGGAGGCTGGATTAACTCACCGAACTCAGGGAGGTTTAATTTTTTTTTTGCGTTTTTACGCACGGAGTTGCGCTCATGTCTGGGTTTGCCTTGAGGCTACGTAGAGTTCTGGATTTGATTCTTTCATGAATTTACACTCTTCGGGTGGTTCTTCACCAAATAATTTTCAGGAGTTACTGGAATATTATTAATAATTAATATTAGAACCGGAAAATCAAACCGGAACGTAACAGATTTGTTCAAAAGTGACAATAAAAGACACAGTTAAAGCTTTTATCGGATGTCGGTTTAAGCAGCCGTTTTGGAGCTGTAACTCTGCAGTAAAATGTGGTGAAAAGTGAAAGCTGCTGGTGTTTTTATAGGGAAATAAATGCGAATGAGTTCTCTTCATAAACACTAGTCTGATAAGAAACTAAGCAGGAACCAGAGGGAATAATTCAGCAGCACAGAGAAGTGAAGGGATCATGCGCACCAACTGAAACTAAACATATCGATATAAAATGGAACTCGGTGTTATGAACAATTAGTGCTCATAATCAGGGTGCATTAATAAAGTACTTTACTTAGTATTTCTGTATATTTACACTTGGCCACTAAAATATGGAACATGTGGAGCTTTGACCTCCATGTCAGGAAAATGAATTTCTATTAAAAATAAAAACACAGATTGGATAAAGATAAATTCATAACGCCTATAACTAGATAAAAAAAAATGGAAAATACAACCAAACATAATTTATTGTGATTCTACCTTTGCTCTGAATAAAAGCAGCGACCTAAATAACAAACAAACAGAATCTGTTTCTGAGTCTGACTGAGTTTATTTTCGATTAAAACTGACGCCAAAAATGCGTAAAAGTGACTTTATGAGGCGAATCTCTCTTTGGTGTCAATTATTCACACTGTAAATGTTAGAAAGTAAATTATTTCTGATGACAAACCGACTGTTTTTTATTTTATCTTTTTATTTGAAACGCATTCAGGTGGAACTTCAGCCTCCAAACCGACAAATAGAATTAAACAGTGACACTCTGAGCGTCTGCGGCTCATTAATTAATGCTTCGGTCCAGGAAGAGAGGAGTCTGTCTGTCTGTCTGTCTGTCTGTCTGTCTGTCTGTTGTAATGGTCGAACACTTGGTGCAGATTTGTGAAACGTCTTGAAGTGCCTGCGACGGTATTTACTCTTTTAAATGACGCGTTTGAACCATTACGCAGCAGAACATCGTTGTTTGGCCTTTTCCACAAAGCAGGCCGTGGTATTAAAACGCGACACAAACCAAAAGACACAAAAAAAAAAAAAACACGAGAAATGTATTTTAATTTTCAGCTTTTTTTATTTTAATTTGCTCAAATCCGCTGTTTATCATCGCGAGAAAAAAATAGCACATTTTAGGGACAACAAAGGTTTTTTCCTCCTGATTTCAGCAGCTCGTTCTTTTATTCTTTGAAGGTTGGATCAAGAAAACAGAATAAATAGTCTGGACTCGTTGAGATCTGCAGCAGAAAAGTAAAAATCTCCTCCAGCTGTATAAATAAAGAAACTCAGGTGATGTTCAATCTGCCTCCAGTTAAAGAATTCCAGTGATTAAAGGTTTTTAACTCATTTATTCTCACATTTACAGAATTTGTTATCACCTTTATACAATACATATTTAATTTATTATCTTATACAGGCTTTTAGATCGTTTATTATTACATTGGTTCATTTATTTTCATATTTACATTCTTTTTTTAAATTATTTATTATCACCTTTAATTGATTTCTTATAATATAGAACTCATTTATAATTAACTTTACATCACATATTAACATATACATTTCATTTATTATCACAGGTTCGTCCTTTATGATCACATACAGCGGACTTATCAGCTCCTTGACATGATTTATTATCACGTTCAGCACATTTATGGTTACCTTCCATTATTTATTATTACATATAGGTCATTTATTATCGCCTTTAGCCCTATATTGAGTTCATTTATGACCATCTTTAGCTCACTTATGATCACCTTTACTGTATTTATTACCACGTACAGCTGATTTATGATTTTTTTTCTCATCATTTATTTTCATAAACAGCTAATTAGCCCATTTATTAACACCTTTATATAATTAACACATTTAAAAAATTAATTTTAGTCAATTTATTATCATGTTTGCCTCATTTCTTAACATGTTTACTGATGTTTTTATATCAGGGGAAGTAAAATAATATCATTAGGATTTAGATTATAATGTCGTTTTTTCTTTTTTTAAAATTATAGATTCAATTAGATAGAACTTTATTGATCCCTTTGGTGGGGTACTTTAGGGAAATCGTTGGGTTTTTATTTTTTAGATTAGATGTAGAGGTAGATTAGATTTTTTTTAGAATAAACGGTCAAAGTCAAAAGTATTTAAAAGCACATTTAAAAGCAGCATAAAAACCTCATTAGCTAATCACACCAGTCCAGTCAGGAGCTTCAGTAAAACATTATGTCCATTAAACTTAGTGACTGAGGTGAACACACACAGGATCAGGCTTCAGCACAGCCGCTGCACAGCTGCTGTCAAACATGCAAATCACCTCAGCTCAGCCTTTCCTGTTTGCTTCCACTGCTTGTCCAGAGTTTGAGTCACTAAAGAGCTCTTTTCCAGACGCCTTGTAAAGTTTGAACCACTGAATTGCTGTTATATGTTGTTTAGACTGCAGAGGAGTGTAAAATATAAGAATTAACAAGATAAATATGTTTGAACAGCAGCTGTTCAGCAACAAGACGAGGGTACGGAGGCAAAGATGCATGAAAGGAACAGTGATATTATTATTATTATTATTATTGTTGTTGAATATTTACTGTTGTGTTAGTGTTGTGTTGTTTTTCTAGTATAACAATTTCCCTGAGGTTTACACCGAAGGGATCAATAAAGTTTTATTCTATTCTATATAAAAGATAGTAATCGTATTATAAAAGAGGGCAACATGAGCAGATGAGTGTCCTCGTTAATAAAGGCAGCATCAGGACACAATTAGCTCATTAGCTTAGCATTAGGACGAGCTCCAGGACGCAGTGATGGTGCCCCACAAAGTAGCTCTGTATTTATAGAGGAGGAAGTAAAATAACACTGGGTTACAAAACAATAGTTTTCTGAAGGTGTCGAGGATTTGTTAAATGATTTACTGAACGCTGAATCCAAACATGACGTCTGCTTTTCTGTATCAGGTCACGTTTTAATGCCAAAAAAAAGATTTTTCCACTAAATCGATGACATTTATTGACATTAGCGATTTATTTATTTTAGTATTTCTCATATGAAATAGGATTTTAGAGGAAAAATGTCATTTTCTAATCCTTTTCATGAGCTAAATGAGCCACAAGTTGATGAGCGTAAACATCTGTAAAGGTAAATACAAGTTTCATCAAATCTAAATTTTGACCTCGTTGAGCAAAACCAACGTGATATTTGGATTCAGCTCATTGCAAAATCAGCTCAAACAGCTTTGACACCAAAATGGGTGCAGACCAGCGTTATATTTACTGATCTGAGCTTTGTTTTATCAGGTAGAAACGTTTGAGAACCAGCTGTGATTTGGAAACATGAGCTGGTCAAGAGGCTCCAGCAGGAACACATGAAGAGTTCATCTGCAAAAACAGATCAGAACTCCATGTTTGGAGATTTTCAGAAAACTTGTTTTGTTGTTGTTGGCTTGAGATGATATCAATCAGACTGAAGTTGACTCAGTAGAAATGACAAAAACAGAGATAACTTAACAAGTTTGGTTGGTATTGTCTCAGTGGGTTTTCTGCAGGTTTGTGTAGATGGAGTTCTCTGGTTTTTAAAATGAACTCTTCAGACACACATGGACACAAATAGACACACAAACATAACATATAGAACAACAGTAAACAAGTAGGAAGCATGAAGGCATGTGAGTGAAGGTGTAAGAAAGTGTGTGTGCATGTATAAGTATTAGATTAGATTAGACAGAACTTTTCTAATACTCATATATGCACACACACGTTCTTAGTATGTGTGGAAGTAAAGTAATATAATAGTAAAATAATTCTAAGATGACAGAAAATTCTAAATCATAACCGATCAAAGTCAAAATACACGAGTTGAACCAAAATGTAGATCAAAAAGCAAACCATCAAACACAAGAAAACGTAAAACAAAGTAAATAAAATAAGATGATAAAATAATAGAAAAGCTCCCCCACCACAGACAGATGTTTTCCAGGTGTGCTGTACAGTCTGAACATCTGTAAACATCTGGACAGTCCCACAGTGTGTTATTGTGCATCGCTCAGGAGTCTGAGACACGAGGATGAACAGGATCGGCTTGTTTGTTTAGCAACAAGAAGAAGATGATCCAAAATAGATGAATTTATCCTATATCAGACAACAACTAGCTCGTTAGCTTAGCATAAAGACTAGCTCTGCCCAAAGGTAACGAGCAGCACCATTAAAGCTCATGAATAAATTAACATCTAATAATTAATTCATCCCATGGTGGAGTTTCTGCTGTTTGCCTGATGACCTAATGTTCACCATCAAAAGTCACTGCTCGCGTCACTCTGCTATGCTATGGTGTAAACAACAACAACAACAACAACAACAACAACACTCTGGCTTGTTTGCTTTTCCTTAAACCAGTCACACATGTGTACTAGTTTGTTTGTTTGGAAGGAGTCGTGTGAGACGCACGTTAGCAAACGACTAAATAAATGATCAGTTTAAATGGCTGCGCCCTCTAGTGGTTGGATTCATGATAACGGGAGCGTTAAAAAACAACAGAGTCTCCCTGAGAGGAGCTCGGGGCAGATGAACGAGTTAACAAACACAGAGGTCGGCTGTTCTCGTCTCACATTAATATCCAGCGCTGTCTGTTTTAACCGTGACCATCCCATAATCTGGTCGTCATGGTGATCTGGGAGATCCTAGAACATTAACAGAGTCAAGTCTGACAAATACCAAAACTAGAACAAAACAGTCAAACCAGACAGAACTAGACGAGTGGCCAGACAGTAAACAAACAAACAAACAGAGCACGACTCAATCCAGCATTTAGAGAGAGTATTAACTAAAAACAAACCAGTCAGTCCTGGATTAATGTGCCTGGTTACACTCTGAGCCTAATCCGGTACAAGTCCGGCCCGGTTACCCGTCAAGTCCAGTTCAGTCCAGTTCGTTCCAAACCCACAATAAACAATCCGCTCCGGGTTTTACACAAGATCTTTAAACACCAAAACAGGAAGTGAACAGCAGCGTCTCTGAGCTGCAGCAGCACCAACAGTGACGTTGTTTACGTTGTTTACATTGTTTACGTTGTTTACATTGTTTACTCCGGTACTCACGGTTCTGGTGCCGGAGCTCCTGGTAACTCCTCCATCCATGGTACCAGAGGCTCCTTTAGATCCAGACAGTAAACTCATCCAGGCACACCTGGCTCAGACTCCAGTAGTTCCTCCTGGAGGCTGGCTTCAAACAGCGCGGGCTGAACGGAGCCTTGTGATTGGATGGTTGGAGGATTGTGGGCGGTAACTGAGGCGCACCTTTTAGAACGTGGGCGGTGACGTCATCCGGACTAAACTACCCGACAGGTGGCTCCGGGGCCGGATGAGGAAGCAGGTTTGATGTATTTCAGACAAACTAAAGCTCAGTCAGAGACGTCAGGTCGCGTGAAAGTGGTTTAAGCGTCTTTGTTAATGCGTCACGTGACTCTTCTGCAGAAAACAACCCGACGTCTGCAGCTGCTTCAGTCAGCAGGTGGTTTGAACGGAGAAATGTGAGAATTGTAAATATTTATGGCGTTAAAAAGTGCTGCTACTGCAAATGATGCACGACAGGAAGCTGTTGTTATTATTATTATTATTATTATTATTATTATTTTTATTATCATTATTATTATTATTATAGCTAGAAAACTGAACACATTTCATTAAAGTGCATTTAGGTCTGACATTGTCCAAATGTTTGGCCAAATCAAAGTAAAATTAACATCCATCCATCATCTATCCACTGCTTTATCCTCACCAGGGTCACTCTGACTGTGTTCACATCCAAGTTGAAAACAATCTGTTTAGTTGTGCATCTGACAGCTGAAAACATTTTGTCTGCACTCTTCTAATTAATGACTATATTTCTGTTTTTATGGACTGATTTTATCTACTTCTTTGCTTTTAACGTAATGAATTAATGATTGGTTTTATGCTCTGTGGACTGATTTTATGTCTTCTTATAGTTTTGTGTGAAGCACTTTGAATGACCTCGAATTGTGCTAAACAGATAAACCTGCCTTTTATTGTTGCCTGACAATTATTTCTATTAATGCGTCTTATTTTTTTTATTCATCCATGTTTTTATTATTAGTATTATTATTTTTCTTAATATTGTTGTTATTTGATTACAAAAAACGCACATTAATTATATGAAATCATGAAATAATTACAACCATAATCAGTTTCATGTGGATAAAATAAAAGATTCTAAACCTACATTTACATAGAAGTATATTTATCTATATATAAAATAATACGAGTGTCAAACCCCTGATTAAGTGCATTAAAGAGAGGTTTGTGTAAAACATGTAGACATAAAAATGAACACCTTCACTATTTTTTCAAGTTATTTTTTTATTGTACTTGTTGGATTTTTGTTCTAATTTCAAGCAAACTTCTCATAAATCTTTGCTCATGTCAGTTTTATTTATTTTGAAATGAGCAAATCTGACACATTTAACACATTTGATTTATTATGTTGTTGAGAAATTGCCCCAAAAATCCATAAACCATCAGCTTCCTGTCAGCTTCTCCCTCATACGACCTCCGGCTCAATAATGGTTTAGGTTTTTGTACGTTTAGCGTCTTTCCATAAACTCATGCCACAGCACCAGATCTGTCAGCGGCGGGACGAGGCCGGCGGACGCTTTAACAGTAATTCTGGTCTCTCACAGTCAGATACGGTCTGTATGAATGAGGTGGCGGCTGAGGACCCTCCGGTCAGACTGTGGTTATGTCAATAAAACACCAGGACACACATTCACTGCATTCCCTCTGCAGTATCTGCTGCTTCTGTCAGCTTTTGCTCATGTTTCTGATAGGCCGGTCCACCAGGGAGCCTCTCACATGCCTCCTGACTTTGATCAGCCTCTAATATGACGCCGCCGTCCTTTACGGCTGCATTCTTTTTGGACGGAGCTGGAATTTCAGCCTCTATCTTCATTTTATACACACACACACACACGCACACACACACACACACACACACACACACGGCTGCGAGATAAGTGAGGAATTTTCCCCCTGAGGTATTTATTGGTCCATGAAGGGGAGCTGAAGCTGGAGCTCTGCCTTGTTTTAGAGCCTTTCCCCCTAATTTCTTGTCAGTGGTGCAAATTGATGCTATGATCGCAGCAGATAAGATCCTCGTTCATCTGGTGGGAGGGGAGTTATGGAGCAAAACCAAAACCCTGAAACCATAATGAGATGCTGGAGCAGCTCTGGTGGACGGGCTGAAGTTCTCCTCTCAGCTGGATGTGACAGATGTTGGTTTCTCGGGTGTTCAGGTTATGATTTATGGTTTCAGTCAGGCTGGTTTGTGTTGGGGGGACAGTTGTTTTCACCTTTTCCACTAAAAGGATTACAAAATTTAGCTTTTCACCCCAACATATATATATATATATATATATATGTGTTAGAATATTGCAGGTGTTTAATAATGTCTCAGTCACACATGAAAAAGAAAACAACTAAAAAAAAAAAGATGCCCTGCAGATTTAAAACCACGAGAGCATTTGCAAAAACAGAAAACTCCTTCACTTCTCCATCATCTACCTGAGACAACATCAATAACACTTCAGTTATCTCTATTTCTGTCATTTCTACTGAGTCAAATCCACTCAGTTTGATTGATATTTTCTCAAGCAAACAACAGAAATTTCTAAAAAAATCTACAAACACTGAGTTAAAATCTGTTTTTGCAAATTAACTCTTCATGTATGATAACAGGCTGAATACGCTGTATGAAAGGAAATCACCTTATTTGCTCCAAAAAATAATAATAATAAAGCAAGAGAATGCAAGAATCACTGTGAATTAAATATACAGTGTTTGGTGTTGAGTAAATACATGTTAAATTAGTTGGGAATTTATTTTTTTAATATTTGATGTGTGCATATATTTATTTATTCTTTCTATTAACTGTGTGTGTGTCTGCTTGTGTTGGCTGCGGTGTGGGTGAACAGACTAATAACCCACGCCTGAGACAATAAAATTAATCTTTAATCTTGAAGATGGAGAAGAAAAATGAATAACTTGGCAGATAAACAGGATTACTGAGTTCATCTGAAAAACAGAAGCTTCTACATTTAATGACAAAACACTCATTAAAACACATTTATGTCTACATGTGTGTGATTTGTGATTTAGTTAAATGTTATAAATATTATCTGTATTAATCAGGGCATTGATTTAAATGGTTTCAACACAGTCTTTAATTTGCTTTACTTCCTTTGTCCTGATTCAAAAAAGTGTGTTTAGTGTGGGTTTTTTTTTTCAAATATAAAGTGATTTAATTAGCTTGTACACACACAGTGTTATTTAAATGTGAAATGACAGGAACAGAACGGCTCCTGTGTGTCTTTATATTTACCTTAAATAAATGTTGTTGTTGTTCTGTTTAACTTTGTCCTTGATTCTGTTGCTGTTATTATTAAAGTGTGTATTCAATTAAAATATTCCAAATGCACTTAAATGCGGACACTAACAGATCATTAGAAATCGACCCGACCACAGAACCAGTTATGACTGCGCAGATGAAAAAGGGAACTTATAAATGAACTTGTTCCTGTTTTCTGAACCTCTGTCTTTATTCTAACATCTCTTAGATACATGTGAGCTGCTATGAAATCCTCCTACGTCTGTGTTTTCAGCCACACAAAGTGTTCTGGATTTATCTAAAACTTTCAGGCATGTTGTTTTGATTTTAGCAGAATAAAAAAGCTTATTTTACTGTAAATTCTAAAGCAAATCACTTTTTTTTTTTGCACTTTTGCTGAAATTAGAACACCAGTTTAAAGGGACAACGTGTGATTTCAAGTTGATAGAATCCAGATATAGAAAGATAAATGAGATTTATTGGAAGCTGGACTTTATTTACAGCTCAAATAGAGTTTATGCAGCAGCAGTGTTTGCAGCTCAGTGAGTCGATGTAAACTAGTAAAGACACGACTGAGCTTCTCCCAAACTTATTCTGGGTAACTTCAGAGCATCGCAGTCTGCAGAGGAGCCACGTCTTCCAGAATGGCTGATTCAGCTCTTCATCAGAATCACATTATGAGGCGTGAAAGCTGAAATGTGTCTAAATGAGGGTTGAAAACAGTTTGTGTGGTGTGAGAGGGAAATTAGTCACGCTGTTGAGCTTAAAAACAATATTTTACCATCAGTTTTCATGTCATAAATACAGAATAAATGCTTGCTGTCGTGACGTAAACGCTCCTTTCTCAGTATGTTCATGTCAAACAGCTGATAAATAATAAAGAAGCTGAAGTGTTTGGTGATTCTACTTTTAATTAATCATCATTTTCTGCCTTTAGTGTGTCCCATATATGTGTGGAGGCCTCTGGTCTTCTTGTTCAAATCGTTTTCTCTTCTTCAGAAACCTTGCAGGACATAGAAGCAGGAAGCAGACGGCGTTGGGAGGCTGGAAGCTTCTGGTTCTGTGCTCGGCGGGGGGAATGTGAAGTAGGAGTCGGTCTAATCTGCAGCTTCCAGAGGAGACTGGCTCCTGTCTGCCGTCTGCCACGTCCATATCGCAGAGCCTCGGTTCAGCCTGTCAGCTCTATCTGAGCAGCCATGACCTGCTACTGCTGCTTCAGACACACTCACATGCAGGACTCTGGTGGAACATCAGCATCCTTCAGTCTGCTTCAGAAAACTGTTGCTGCTGTTGTGATGCATTAAAGAGAAACTCAGCTCACTGCTCTGGTGGGTTTTACATGCAGTCGTACTGTCTGCAGCAGCAGCTGTGAAGGAATCAATACTTATTTGTTTTCTGACATTTAAAAAGCTCTGTTTGATGATTATTTATTTCTGATGTGTTTCACCTCCTTAGAAAATAATTTGCACTGAAAAACTAGACTCTGTAGTTGTGTAAATATAGTTTGATTCAATAAAGTAAGGCTCAGTCCGTCTCAAAACGTCTGATTTCTGTATAGTTTCTGCACAAACATTTGCCGAATTAGAAAGTTATTTAGAAAGATATTTAGCTTCATGTATCAAATACTTTCTGAGATAAACATTTCCCAGTTTAAAGATGCGATTTTTTTTCATAATACTACAGATTGAACATTTGTAGACTTTCATCTTTAATAGTTGCTCAGATATTTATTAAATATAACATCCACCTCAAATTTCAGTTTGAGAAAAAACCGGCTGATAGTGGGTCAGTTAAAAGAAAAAAAAGCTAAGAATGAACAGATACTATTTTAAATGCCACGAACTTATGATTTAAAAAACAATCAAGCAAATCAAAACTGTCAAGCAGAAAGCTGATTTGAGATTCAGTGACTCTGTGTTAGAACAATATTAGAACGTTGTGTGGTTGAGGACATCCGGGATCTTTCTGCGTGGAGTCTCCATGTTCTCCCCGTGCAGCGTGGGTTCTCTCCGGGTTCTCCGGCTTCCTCCCACACAGTCCAAAAACATGTTGAGGTTAATTGGTGATTCTAAATTGTCCGTAGGTGTGAATGTGAGTGTTCTTGGTTGTCTGTCTCTAAGTGTAGCTCTGTGATAGACTGGTGACCTGTCCAGGTGAACCTGCCTTCACCCTGAGTCAGCTGGGATAGACTCCAGACCCCCATGACCCTAGTGAGGATTAAGTGGTGTATAGATAATGGATGGATGGTTATTTAGGAACCCTAAATGGCTGTCAGAGGGAGTATTTTGGCCCTGTGATGAACTGGTAACCTGTCCAGGATGTTCAAAGGCTGGAAACTAGTGGACCACTTGGAGGGAAACATCTCAAAAACTGGTTGGATTACTATTAGATTAATCAGTTGTAATATTATCTCAATCTGGTCTGAACACACTGTAAAACCTGTTCAGGCAAATGAGTGATTCAAGGCTTTATAAATGACCTGCAGTCAATCGAACACGGCGATGAGGTTGTTCAGGGTCTCTCTGTGCTGAGTGTTGAATGAATCACTGTATCTCATCATTACTCCACTTAATCTCCTGCACATTGAGCCTTTTTTTTTTTTTTTTTTAGTCCAAACAACCCTGAGGAGGTAAATAGGGTGTAAAACATCCTCCCCAACAGTCCCATAAAAGGCCAATTTACACAGATCATTTACTCCCGGTTCAATCGCACAACGCTGAGCAACCAGCTGTCACCAAACCTGCTGGCAAACACGCAGCGCTGGCGCTGGGCGGAGCTCACCTGCATGTGCACGAGTGGGAGAAACACCTGAGGCTGTTTTTCAGGTGCATGAGTCAAAAATACTGAATTCTAATTCAAGGTTATTTTTTTGGCCTTTGTTGGATAGTGTTAGTGAGAGAGAGAGACAGGAAAGTAGGGAAGAAGAATGGGAGGAGGACATGTGGGAAAGGCTCATGAGCAGGATTTGAACTCATGACCTCCACATCGGGACTGTAGCCCTGAACATGGGACGCCAGCGCAACCAGGTGAGCTATAGCGGCGCCCCAGAATGCTAATTCAAATTTGCACACAAGATTTACCAAACAAAGTGTTTACAGCAGAGAAACGGAGCTACAAGGAGCTGGAAAGCACCAGACAGTGACTAAAAAACTAAACTGTACAACCATAAGACTAAAAAAACGGCCACCAGAATCCCTAAACAAACATCAGAAGTGTGAACAAAGGTGCATAAATAAGAATCAGACAGAACTCCAAATGACCAAAATACAAGAAAACCAACAAAATCCCTCAACGTGCACAAAACACACCTTTCAAAACGAAAACACAGTTTCTATCTTTGCATGTTTTCACAATTATTTTGCTTTTTCTATTAAGAAATTTCACATTTCTGTCATTTTCTTAGTGTGCACATGTTGGTTTTCGTGCACGACGTTCGCTCCGGTGGCCTCCAGAGCCTCTGATCGATTCCTGCGGGTCGTCTTTGCTCGTCTCTCAAAGGTCAAACGGCACAAATACAGGCCGGCGGAGATGAGCTGAAGACGCAGGGAGTGGTGATAATGTGTGTGTTTGTGTGTGCTGGAGGGCAGGATTATTGATTTATGTGTGTGTACAGATGAGCATGTGATCGCTCAGCTGACGGCGCTGTCATAACATTTGTTTACTCATAAATGACAAAGTGAAATAAACTCATTTTGAGGAGCTTTGACTCAATAATAGGACGAGATGGTGCAAAGAAAACAACAGCACAGAGTCTGATTTTGTTGTTGTCGTTTTTTTTTAAACTTCTGTATCCTTAAATTATTAATCCTTTTATTATTAAGCGATATTGTAGATAGAGTTCAGCTGAGAGGGTTTAATGCTAGAATATAACAGCAGAGAAATACAAAAAAATATACATATAATAAGTGAAACAAACATTTTTATGGCCGAATCCTCACAGTGATCCGGTTAACAGCGTGTAATCAGCCAGGGTGTGAGCTGATAGCGTTGACTCGTCACCTTTTGGAAACAGTCGAGTCGTGTTGGATGGACTTCACATCAGAGTCCACGAGTCCACGGCTCAGCGTGCAGATGCTGGTTTCATCCAGCAGCAGCAGGACTCGGTCTTATTATGTCACCCATAAACATTCCTTATAGCGCACTTTATTGCTTGACCTGGACAAACAGATCCAAGCCTGAATTATTTTAAAGCATCAAGTGTTGTCGTTAAAATATATTGAAGAAAGCAGCCATTGATTTATTTATTTTTGGTCAGTAAAGTTTTGCAAAATCCAAAAATGTTGTTTTTGCTTCATGAATTCCAATTGGGATGTTTTTTGTCTTTAAGGTCCTGAGTGTAGCGTTTTTGTGAACCAAATATAATGCATTGCCACAGGTAGAGTTATTTAAAAAAAAACATAAATGAAAAAGACAAGGGTCTTTTCCGTAAGGGTCAAATCAAACCCAGTTTATCCAACTTTGGGTAGCAAAAAATAAATAAACAAATAAAGCCATATTTTCAATTTAGATGCACTTGAACCATTTGATTCCTCTCAGATTAATAGTTTGTATTTCTAAGCTTCATTTTAAGGACAAGGGCTGCAAAGTGGCTCGATGGTTAGCACCATCGCCTCGCAGCTAGAAGGTCGCAGGTTCACATCCCGGTGAGCACACCCGGGATCTTTCTGCGTGGAGTCTCCATGTTCTCCCCGTGCAG
>NW_007578832.1:86162-92841 GCF_000690725.1 Stegastes partitus | reverse complement strand
TCTCCTGCCTGCAACCCTGCGTTTCCTGTTAGAATACCTGTTGTGTTTGAAGGTAGAAATCCTCAGTCATGACATTGACTACATATTTCACTCATGCTGTGTCCTCTATCATATTAAAAAAAACACCATTTGGAAATGTTTACAAGGTAAACAACTTGATTTTCAGCTAGATGCTTTAACAATTGTTATTTCCCACCATCCTAACTTACCTTAGTTATAAGTAAGTAAATGTAAAAAATAAATCTGGGCTACATGAACTTCCGACACGTTGCAGCAGCAGCAGCAGAAAACAGTCCACACCTGCGTGGCCTGAAGTGCCTTGCAGACAAACACAGAGGCCGTCTGTATCTTATCTTGAGTAAATGCTGCTCCACACATGTGGTCGTCTCCCGGCCTGCTGGAGAGCTGCTGGAATGTCCAGGTAAGCACTTCACCTGGTTTACCTCATTATGTACCTCCTGCTCCCTTTTCTCTTCGAGTGCCACTTCTCCCAAAGGTTACATTCCCTCCTCCTACGTTGCACTTTAACACGTTTTCCCTTTTGTTCTCCGTTATCGACTGGGAAAGTCTGCTCTGAATGTCACTTCTGGCTGAAGTTATATGAGGACAGCCTTTTCTGGCAGTGTTCGTGTTTTCTGTTGTTTCAATTTAAAGTTAGCTTTAACTTCAGCCTATTTCCTCTTGATAGAGAAATGATGGACTTGTTTTAGTCCTGCTCAGTGAGTGGAGGAGTTGAGGCAACACCAAAATGAGACATCCTCGCTTTGGAGCTGTTTATTCAAAGCAAAGTCAATTAAATATGACTTTTGGCACATCATTATTCCATTGTTTTGCTCCACCCTACGAGGGTGAGGAGCAACAAATACCCAAATGAAACCGAACCGAAGGTGTTAATGGCTCCTTAAGGATATCAGTATCTGGAACTCCCAACTAGTCAGTCAGAACTGATGAAGCCTCTTGGATGAGAGGTGGAATGTCTTCAAGGAACTCAAGCAGATCCAGTTGTTACGATTAATCTACAAGAATAACCAAGACCTGGATGACTGAGAACCTTCACAGACATCTCCACCCTACCGTCTACTGTGTTGATGACGATCAGAGACTGAGGATGTGATGTTTGCAGCTGGGACACTGAACTATGGATGAGTTCACAGGCTGCAGCAGCATCAGCCGAGGCGGGGATGTAAACCTGGAATCTCCAGGACGTGTGAAAACTCCCTCAGCAGGTGAAACGGCCGCAAACCAACCGCCAGCAGTTCAACATCCTTCGTGCAGCGCCGATCTTTAACGCTAATGTGCCAGCATTACACCATCTCTCATTCATATACATGGCGTAAGAGGCTCCAGAGCCTGTCGCAGCTCATTACCACAGAGGAAATGGTGAGGTCCCATGAGATGATCCTTCAAGCACCAAGTGGAACCCCCCAGGCAGACTGCACAGACCCAGTAAGCTTACGTTTTTCATGCCTTCTTGAATTTAACTTCAACTTCATGCAACTTTCCCTTAAAGTACTCTTGGTTAAGTTTCAGTCTTGTGCCGGTACTTAGCCTTGGATGGAGTTTATGCCCAACACTGAACTGTATTTCCAAACAATTCGAAGAACACGGAGCCTGGCTCTGGCTTTATACCGTTCATGGGTTGAGACTTGATCAGAAGGACTCAGGCCCATGATCAGTACCAAGCAACTGGTCTTTCAAACAGCTGCCTATTGGATGGGGGTCCGCTTGTCTGATTGTAGCTGAGAGTTCTTGCACATCTGGTACTCCAAAGCCTCACTGGTCAGGCTGTTGTACCTCTTGTACCTCAATCTTTAGAGCAGGACTTTACTGTTTCGGTTTGGAAAGCTGAGACAAGGGGTCTGCTGTATGAAACCAAGAGGTCCAAAACAATGCAAATAAACACTCAAGAGTACAGGTACAGGTCCTCAAAGAATTTAGCTGTGAGACATTTGCTTTCCCTCTTCATTTAGAGGCTTCTTGGTCCATTCTGAATACATGGGGGCTCCATGCAACCCTCAAACCACTTAAAAATATTCTGTTTTCCAAGTTGTGCTTTTCAGAATTTGGACACTTTCTCTATGCCTGTCAGCGCCTGATGGTTTCCTTGAAGGGGGAATTTTAAGTTTTCTCTTCCAAGAAAGAAAAATACAGTAAAAAATTAAGACAGTAATCAACATTTCAAAATGTCAGTGTCACTGTCTTGTTTTTCCCTCTCTGATTATTTCCTGTTTTATTCTATAAAGATCCTTGTCCTTGTGTCTCTTGCTGTCTTACTTCCTCCCTTTGTCTCTGTTTCCCTCCTTTTTATTTTTGATTTCCCTCATTCGTCTTCACCTGGATCTTGCCACCACAAATAGTTCTCAGAGTATAAATAGTCTTGTCTTCCCAGTGTCTTGTGCCAGTCTGCCCTGTTCAGCCTCCTGCCTACAAACCTGCTTCTCCTGCTGGAATACCTGTTCTGCCTCCTGATCCACCTGCCAGTTTGACTTCCTGTTTGCGATACCTTGATGTTCACCTGCCAGATTCTCCTTGTGCTCCTCATCTGTGTCTGGTTTGTGCATTTTGTTTTCTATACGCTGTTTGCTTCCTGGGTACCAGCCTGGTTGTCCTTGTGTTTTTCATCAGATGTTGGTTTGCGAGTTAATTTTCTTTAGTCCAGTCTGTGCTTTCATTGTTTTAGGATCAGTTTCTTCACATATAGACTTATTCCGCCTTCTATTACCAGCCACCGTTTGTTCATTTTTCTGTAAGTAAGTCTTGTATTTTTGCTACCACAACCTCCCTGGCATTTGTGTCTGTACTTTCTTGAATACTCTCCGACAGTTTCCCACAATAAAGGATTAGGGGTGTAAAAATCAGGGCTGCAAGGTGCCGCAGTTGGTAGCACTGTTGCCTCGCAGCTAGAAGGTCGCGGTTCTTTCTGTGTGGAGTCTCCATGTTCTCCCCGTGCAGCGTGGGTTCTCTCCGGGTTGTCCGGCTTCCTCCCACAGTCCAGAAACATGTTGAGGTTAATTGGTGATTGTAAATTGTCCGTAGGTGTGAATGTGAGTGTGCTTGGTTGTCTGTCTCTAAGTGTAGCCCTGTGATAGACTGGTTACCTGTCCAGGTGAACCTGCCTTCACCCTGAGTCAGCTGGGATAGACTCCAGCCCCCCATGACCCTAGTGAGGATTGACTGGTGTATAGATGATGGATGGATGGGTGTAAAATCATCTCAAAGAGCATCAGGTAAAAGGGGTCAATCGTAAATTGCCGTATTCATGGGTCTTGTGACTTTCATACAGAGGTTTGCATGTAGTTGTATATTTCAAAGACGCAATGTGTACCCACATGTAGAGCTCAGTCTAAAGCTCAAGTAGGCCTAAGTATCTGTTCTTGCAACCCAGGAGAATCCTTTTTGGGTTTGGGGAGCTGCAATCCAAATGAGTGCCAAACATCCTGCAAACATTTAGGAAGTACCCACAACTTGCTTCATAATAAATTACAGAGAAAACCATTTTTGCACACAAAAGAAGCAAAAGAAGGTATTTAGCTCTCAAATTAAGTCATGTTTGTTTTTTTAGGGGGAACTGTTATCTCTGTTCAAACACACAGACGACCCCAAAGGTGCTGTAAGGGCCTGCCAGGTGCATCAGGTTGCTGATCTTGATTTAAAACACATGTTAATCAGTATGTACTGGTATCGGTGTGTACACGTCACTCATGTGCAGATCTGCAATGACAAGAGGCAAAAGAGGCTCAATCTGGAAGTACTGAGCTACTGACACGATCATTCTGCCCTCAACAATGTTATACAGAGCAGGAAACAGGTC
This sequence comes from Stegastes partitus, assembly GCF_000690725.1. Classification (NCBI taxonomy): domain Eukaryota; kingdom Metazoa; phylum Chordata; class Actinopteri; family Pomacentridae; genus Stegastes; species Stegastes partitus. The sequence goes on along the minus strand of NW_007578832.1, from coordinate 89,030 downwards.
TGACATACAGCACAATACACCGAGCTGTGGCTTTGGAGAGCAAACCTTCTCATAACTGGAGTCCTGGCGCCCCCATGTGGATTAAACAGAAAGCTCAAAGTCTTAAAAGATAGACAGCATCCCTGTCTGCAAAACTTGACTCTAACCAGTGCATCTTTTAAGTGTTTCTAAGTGCTGAGATTAGTCTGTATTCACTTAGTTTGTCGTGATTTGACAAGATCCTGGTTGTGCAGAATCAGATCCTTTTTGTTTATTTATTAATTTACTTATTTAATTATTTTTATAATATACAAAATACAAAGTAAACATTCTTACTTAAATTAACAATAAACTACAGACAAAATCAACCATTAAAAAAAAGCACACAACAAACAATAAGTGTACAAACACCAAACTAAAACACAAAGAAAACCATCAAATGGACATACAGGAATAGATCTTGCACTACGGCTTCTTTCAATTTTTTTTTCTCTTCTTTTTATTTCTCCCCCCAAAAAATCAGTCATCTTTCCTTGTACACACATTTTATATCATCATTAATACAACTTTCCCTATTTTATTGCACATTTCATATTTTGATTATATCTTTATTAATATTATTATTCCCTTGTTTCTCTCTGTATTTTATTCGTTTTTTTTTTAAATTATTCTTTCCTGTTAAGCTTCTAACCTGCCTTTCAACTTCACGTCACTTTTATTTTAAAGAATTCTCAATTTTACATCTAACCATGACCCATGTGCCTGATGCTGATCAGACTGCTGTGAAGCTCCTGTGGTGATGCAAGGCTGTATTTCAGTAACTGATTGGTCGATGTCAGTGATTGGCACCGCCTTAGAATCGAAGAGCCAATAGAATAAAGCAATAGCTGCCTAAAATGAGATTGACAGCACTTTTAGCCAATCAGAATCAGTAGAACGCCATCTTGAAGACGAGCCGCTTGCTGTTCACTCCTTAGCTTCCTTCGGCTAACGAAGCCTCCAAAAGATGCCCGGAATGATTTCAGTGTAACACAGGAAATAGTACTAACTGCTTCCGGTGTGGATTTACCGATAAAATAATCGTTTCATGCCAAAACAGCTAAGGTAAGAGACATTTTACAACTACAGTTTGATGAAGCGGTTTTGGTTTTTGCTGTTCTTTGGGTTGTTTCTCGCTGATGCTTTGATCTCAGAGAGCTTTGATGGACGTGTTTGGAATCTGTGGACTGTCTGCTTCCGTTTGTTGGTGCGTTTTGCATAAAATACCAACACGCTGGAGCCAGAAATGTGGCGAGTGGGTTGACGTGATGGCGCTATATCGATTTCCATATGTGATAATTCATTTAGTTGGTGTTTGAGTTGTGTTTGGGGCATGTAAAGATGGCTTATATGTTCTTGTAGCTCATGTTCTGCTTGTGCAGCATCACTATATTCTTTCATGATGAGCGCATTGTTTCACACTATTTCTTTGTGTGAGGCTTAATTAAGAAAAGGTTATTGAAAAGCATAGGTCAGAGGATGGATACAAAAAAAGTGTGAAGCACGGTGGTGGCAGCATCATGATGTGGGACCATTTTTAGAAAAAGCACCAAAATTAAATCATTTACTCACACATCAATCCCAGGGGTGTCTCTCATTCAGAATCTTATCGTGTACTTAGTTTACTTTTATTGTTAAGTTTTGGTTTTTAAAAAAAAAAAAAAAGACGTAAAAGCAATTTTGTTCATTTAGCATTAATACTATTTTAACCTGTAGTTTTCCTGCTGCTACATATAAAAATGTCTCAAATCAAAGCCTTATATGCCAATACAACCACCACCCAGCAGAAAGTTGTGGTCCTTTTCTGCCACATCAAACAACCACCAGATGTCTCCAAATATTTAGAATTGGTAATTGTATTTAAATTACTTCAATTCGAGAAGGTTCCAACTGCTTGGAACTTCAGTTCATCTTTCTTTTCCAAATTACCGATAATTAAGTTACTCTGAAATGAGTCTGAACACAAAAATGATCCCAAATGCTGAGCCCTGGGAGTTATATTACTTTTATATTCTGTTTATTTGAATTCAGAAAATGTAATTGTGGTAAAAAGGCTGAATATTATGACGTGTATGCAGATTCAGAATTAGGATTCTTGCATGAATCAAAATGGAAGTTTTAGAAATTGTGTGATCTGGTAAAGGAAATCACAGCACAAATTTGATGAGTGTTGTATTAAACACAACATGCCAGCATTGTACGCATGCTGCACGAGACCAGCATGTGGCTGATGTTGACTGGAGCGTTTCTCAGACTACATCTACGCTGTCCAACGAATAAACAATAAACAGCACAGACAAAATTCACGTTACAGGAAATTTATTTTGAACCGAGTCAAACATTTTTCAATTTCTGACAATTCATGTTTGATAGACAAATGTTGCTTTTTGGAATGCATTGAGTGAAAACTTGAAATTATGAACAAGCGCTTTGAACACTCTTCATGAGTTTTATGAACTCACCCTAACAAGTAATCAATGGAATGTTTTTAAGAACATCTGGTAGTTATTCATGTCCTTTTTAATCCTTCTCTCTCATTTTCGCATTTTTAAGACAGCCCACCAACGACTGATATTCAATATATGTTTAGGTTGAATTAATGAAGGACACCCGACTTCATGTCACAGAGAGTTTATTTAGAACATAGCCAAACTTGACATTTTCAGGAGGTTTAATCTGAACAGACAAACTGACAGACACCTGTTTGGAATGCATTCAGGGACTCATTGTAATCAATTATTTCCTGGTTAAATAAAGCCTTCATTTCCCTTTTTAATACTCCTCTCCTTCATCATCCTGCTCACCCTCAATGGAGTCGACTCCCACCTCCTCATAATCCTTCTCCAGAGC
>NW_007578832.1:76484-85397 GCF_000690725.1 Stegastes partitus | reverse complement strand
TCCACCACGGCAGTGGACACCTGGGGAGCTGGGTAGATGGAGAACTCCAGCTTGGACTTCTTGCCGTAGTCCACGGACAGACGCTCCATCAGCAGGGAGGTGAAACCAGAGCCGGTGCCGCCACCGAAGCTGTGGAACACCAGGAAGCCCTGAAGACCAGTGCACTGGTCAGCCTGAGGACAGAGAGGGAGAGATGGCAAACAAGTATGAGATCCAGGAATGTCACTTCACGTGTGATTTGGAAAATGTGTTGGAGAAGAACTGCTCTGATTTTACCCACCAGTTTGCGGATCCTGTCCAGAACCAGATCGATGATCTCTTTGCCGATGGTGTAGTGTCCACGGGCGTAATTGTTGGCAGCATCTTCTTTGCCAGTGATCAGCTGCTCAGGATGGAACAGCTGGCGGTAGGTCCCAGTGCGCACCTCATCTAAGGACAGGAAATAAATATTCACTGAATTAGTTTTGGTTTACAGACACTCAGGATGTCTCACTTTAATTTGCCTCAATGAATGTTCAGCCAGAAGTGAAGACGCCTACCGATGACAGTGGGCTCCAGGTCCACAAACACAGCTCTGGGGACGTGTTTTCCAGCTCCAGTCTCACTGAAGAAGGTGTTGAAGGAATCATCTCCTCCTCCAATGGTCTTGTCACTGGGCATCTGTCCGTCCGGCTGGATCCCATGTTCCAGGCAGTAAAGCTCCCAGCAGGCATTGCCAATCTGGACACCAGCCTGACCAACGTGGATGGAGATACACTCACGCTGTGGACAGAAAAAGCAGAGAGATTTACATTTAACTGTATGCATTCATTTTTATTAACAGGAAAAAGGAAACTAAGTTGATGCTAAAATGTGTTTAAAAAAAAGAGTCTTGTAACAAAGCCTCACTCTTACCGACCCAATCAGTTTGATTAGTAACAACCAATCAGTGGCAGCGTGGCTAACGGTCCACTAGTGAAACATTTTTCAGGTACACTGCATTAGTATGCTACAAGTCCATCGCTAAGGCAATGGATGAAGTATTCACAGTTGAAATTCTGATTAAAGTTCAGTCTCATCACAGGAAACATGAGCTAACTTTGGCGCACTGGTGCACCCTGAACTGCTTTCAGAATACTAAGTGGAACCGGTGGGGCTCTGTTGCTATGAAGAGGATGCTGTGATGCACTCTAATCTCTTGGGGTTGACCTCCATTTGTTCTCACTACAGCAAATGACAAAGCAAAACCACAATGTAATAAGCAGCCTGCTCACTCAGGAGAGTGATACTAATGGATTGAGCTTGTGGAGGAACAATGGGCGTGGAGCTCACAGCAGGGACCAGACCATTACTATTACTGACATCACCGTAATGACAGAAGGGCATCTGGTTTACCCCTCCCATATGAAATCTGCTGACCAGACGCCCCAGACATGGCATCAGCATTAAGTGTGCTCACAAGATATCTGGAAAACACCCCATAAAAGTGCCAAAAAATGTGCCTAAATGGCAATAAAACATCTACACAAAAAGACGACAACTTTGTAATTCACTGCTGCCTCTAGATTATCCACCAGTATGAACAAATACTGCTAATATATGCGGTACAAACCCCAGCTGCAGTGAGTCAGTGTACCGGGCAGCCTGCAGAGGCACCTGTCAGTCACAGCGCAGGGCACATGAGCGCGGATTAGCGGCGCGGTTAGCGGGAGTTCATCAGCGTCAAAGCCGGGGAGGGGCAGGGAGGAGGGGGGGATCGGCCACAGCAAGTCCGAGTCGACCCGCATCCCCACCGCACACATCCACAGGCGGCTTTGACAGATTTATGGCCGCTCTCTGGAGCTCTACGACAGGCTGCCGGTGGACCGTCCAACTCAACAGTGTCCATTACTGGCATGAATTTTTAATGAGCTGCGCCTCCCTGACATCATATTTCATCCATTTGTGTCCGACGGATACGGTTTCTTTCTCCGGCAAACTAACGCCGCTGCCCGCAGCATCCATCCTCCGCAGCGCCCCGGCCGGTCTGACCGCTACAGCCCGTCAGGAGCAGCGCGCACCGGGGCTTGAGTCACACAAAACACCGGCAGGTTGGACCGGAGCCGACCTTATTCATCCCGTCCAGCATCAAAACCCTCTTTTGTTCTGTCTGCCCACCACGTACCCACCCCGAACCTCACCAGAACCTCTCTCTGAAACAAAAAAAACACCCACTTATAGCCGCCATTGTACACCAAAAACACATCATTTTAGCTGAGCTGTTTTTAAATTATAAACTTTTTAGCTTCCATCCCTGCGATTTGATAAAGATAAATCCACCTCCCTTCTTCTTTTCTCCCATTTAGCTTCTCCCATGAACTCAGATGTGGTCCTTAGAGGAAGTTTTCGTTAAAGTTCTTACCATTTTTGTTCGGTTTTAGTCTCGCTGGATGGAGGGTGGCAGCAGCAGCTCCTCGTCTTACAATTCGACTGTTATGGGGTCGATGTAAGAGATAATGGCGCACACGAGGATGGACCGCGCTATTTATGCTGCTGGAGCCCCGGCGCCGGTCGCTGCAGCGCCGCCATTGGTCGAGCCCCTGTCCGTCTGACGTCTCGCAGCCATGCGCGGCTTCTCATTGGACGAGACCTTGTCTTGGATGTAAAGCCCGCCCCCTAGACCCCACCCGACATCCTCCCGTTATTGTTGCCGGAGTATGGCGCCTCTGATTGTCAGGAAAATGCTGCGTAATTTGGAGCCAGACGGGCCTGGGCTGATATCATGCACTTCCACATTTTAAATTTAATTATATAAACTGATGTAATAGATTTTAGTAGGATATAACAAAGTTTAATATAATAGTAGAATCCATTTGTGGAAGTTCTGGACTGATTTTTCTTTCATTCTAGCAGGCCTCAGCTAGTCTTTCCTCAATTTTTTGCCCTTGTTTACTAACCAGCCTCCATGCTGCAGAGGAATACACATCATCCACTGCTCTACTCTGGCTAAATTGCACCAAAAATCATTGCACATACTTTTTTTTTTACACTGCTCCTTCTTTTTCTTTTTTTGTATTTTGTCATAAGCTCCACATTTCTTATGAGCAGGTTTACTCTGCACCATAAATGTAATTTTTTTCCTGTATAAACCTTTCTGTTCCTGTATTTTCCTATTTGTTACCTCACTATGTACGAGTAGATGCGAGCGATGAATATAAACTTGTGTTTATTCTAATTTTTCTACTGATATTTCTTAAATATTTGTACAATCACCTTCGCTGCTGTAACAACAGTAATTTCCCTTCCTAATAGAGGCTTATCATATCGTATCATATGACAATAAACCTTTGAATCCTCACATCCAGAGAAATACCTCTGCACTTAATGTAAAATGTGGATAGAAACCTGCTTCTGTGCAAGAAAAGCTTCATTTTTACAGGTGCATTAACTTGTAATCCGTCCTTTACATCCTCCTGTGGTGCCTGATCTACATCCACACCGTTTGTCTTCATGTTATTTGCAGTTTTATTGTTTTTACGAGACGCCTGTGGATTTTTTCGAGCAGACTATAGGATTTATGTCCAGCCTTTGTCTATCCGCCTTCTTTGGATAAAAGAGGTCAAACTGCCCCGTCATACATGAGGGCCATGTAGGCCACACAGCTCCTCGGACGCCCAACCCCCAGCCCACCTCCCAAGATTTAACGGTTGCTAGGAAATGAATAAAGGAGTTGCCTGGATACAGCCTGGTATCCACACACAGACCGCCTTTATCTGGCGGTCACGTGACCCCGGCTTAAATAGCAGCATTAACAGGCCGCACTGCAGCTGCCCCTGTTAGGGGGGAAAAGAGCCGCCTCTTTCCCAAAACCTCTCACGTCTTGTGTGTCTGGAGTCCACTTGCTCTCACCTACGAGTGCTCTGCTCCTGTAGCGCTGCTGACAGAGGCATGAGGATGACGGGGTGTGGTCCATATGATGCAACGGGATGCAGCAGCGCTTCACACAGAACAAGCCTGTGCTGCAGCTCTGCGGGTGTAAACATTTGACTTTCAATAAAAAGGACCATAAAGTGCTCCTCAGTGTCCCGCAGACAGACAGTTAAGCTCCATCCTGAGTTGCTAACAACACAGAAAACTATGACAACAGCTGTAGAATGTAGGGCTGCTTTCACAGACCCCCATTTTTCCTAAAGACTTGAAAAAAGCTTTTTTTTTCACAGCTAATCCTGCCGCATTTTGTTAAATCACATCGAACACTATTAAATTCAGCAGTGTGTGCCGTCTTTTCTATGAGTGACTTTACTGTGTTTGTTCCCCCAGTATGACGTCTGATGCCATTTATTGAGGCTGTCAGGGAGATTTTTAGCCATTTGGATCCGTTTTATTAGAACCTCTACACCTGCTGCAACTTTGGCAGGTTGTGCTTCTGTCCTGTTTCATTTCTTCAAATTCGATGCAAATGTTCACCTGAACGCCTAAATAAACTGTGAAACAGACTTTATCTAAGTAGTGCCGGTGATACAGGATGTTTTGCACAGAGCGGGTGATTGAATGTTTCTCCCAGTTGAGGTCATTTAATGCTTTTTCCAAACACTGTGTATTCCAGCTTGTCTGTTAGATCCCTTTTTGATGCCTGATGGTTTTTTTTTTTTTCGCTGAGGATGTCTGAGGATGGAGGTCTGGTTGTTAGTTTTTTGCAGTTTTTCTTTGCTACGACAGTTTATGTTTGGGTTAATACAGGAATTCTTATTTTTGTTCTCATGGCCAGACCTCCAGACTCCCATAACTCCATTTAGAATTTAAACAATATAATCATTTAGTTTTATAAGGTTCTGGGCTGTGTGTGTGCTGCTGGTTGCTGTGTTGACTCAATGTTTTCCTCTGTGAGGCTGGAACAGTCTCAAAGGGCAGAAAAAAGGAAGTGATGACATATTTCATCCAAATGTTCTGCAGAAACACTCGTCTGGCCGTTTGTCAACACCATAACTCAAGAACAGACGGAGAAATGGATTTAAAATGAAAATGACTGGTTGGTTTGCGATGGCGGTTACCACAGTCGCCTCGCAGCTAGAAGGTCGCCGGTTCGCGTCCTGGTGAGGACACCCGGGATCTTTCTGTCTCCATGTTCTCCTCGTGCAGCGTGGGTTCTCTCCGGGTTCTCCGGCTTCCTCCCATATTCTAGAAACATGTTGAGGTTAATTGGTGATTGTGAATTGTCCGTAGGTGTGAATGTGAGTGTGAGTGAGGATTAAGTGGTGTATAGATAATGGATGGATGGATGGTTTGAAACAGTCAGTTTAAAATCTCTCTTAAAACACAGTTCCATATTGCATTTGCACTGACCTATAGAAATGTATTTTTGTCCTCTGATGAGTATCTGTGCAGCTGTTTGTCTTTATCATGTCTCTGTTCAATCCCCAATCATCCTGACTGATATATTAACTTTTCCTGCAAACATTTTCTCATTATTTTTTGTGCTCATTTCGCCATTTATACTTCAGAGATAAAATATCTGATCACTTTTCACATTTACAACTATTGATTGATTATAGCAGGTCAGTTTTCTTGTTAATTTTAACATATGTGTGGTTTAGTTTCTGTATATAATTAAAGAAAATCATATTGTACAATGAAGAAAAGTTGGAATTTAGAAGTGTTTTTGGGTTAGGGTTATTGTTTTATAGCTTTTAAAATTGCGCATGTATATTTCTGGTTGGGTTTGTAAACCTGCATGTATGAATATAAATATCTGAGTACATGTGTATTTTTATGATGTAAAATAATGATAAATGTTTGTTTTTTCTTCCTGCATTATTGTAAATTCTTCTGATACATTAACTGTGAGCATAAATGTTAAATAAACTCAACTTGCAGTTATTTTTAGATAATAAATACAACCTAAATATGGACTCATGTCACTTATGTGGCACAAATTCTGGGTTATTTTCAAAAACATTTAAAGCAGCATTCACAGTTCATCCATTATCCTTTGTTTTATAGTTGCATCGTGTCATTATCTCTTATTATTTTAATCTTTTAAATCCTGTTTTCCCGCTAGGTGCTGCTCAACCTTTCAACAAGCAAGCTCAATATGTTTCCCTAATTTATTCTGTTTTTTTTAAGACAAACAGAAAACCTCCCCCGGCCCTCTTCTATTGTCTCATGGCCTGTTTTATGTGAACATATTTGTATTGAAGCGCTCGATACAGGATCTCTGCTGTGACAGATGGAAAATGTGCTCCGTCACTTTGTTGGGTATCATGTTCTCTCCTTGCAGGATGCAGTGCGGCCAGTTTCACGCCATCGAGGACCACTCCCATCTCTCCAGCATTCCCATCCTCCCTCAGCTGCTCAGACCCTCCCAGCCTCACAGCTGCTGGGGAGGAGGAGGAGGAGGAGGAGGAGAAAGAGGAGGGAGGCTGGAGAATGTTCTGTGAAGAAGGCCTGGCTGGATGCCACGGCTGCTTCCTGCCCTCCTCTTTCATCCCCTGCAGCTCATGTGGAGTACAGCGACCGCGAAGCTGTAAATCATACATCCTCACCTCGCTGCTGAGGAAACGACGAGAGTCAGCTCATCATCCTGCATCGAGGCTTCTTCAGAAAACCCCGATTGCATCACAGCCACCGTGGCTCTAGGATTGTACCCAGCTTAAAGGGCACGGCTTCAAAAGTTGACGCTGCAGATTCTGTCGATTCCTCGTTATCCCACACGCAAAACTGCAATTCAGGCATTTCCAGTTCCTCAAACAGGCCAGAACCAGAAGCAGCTCTGCCCCACCTCGGTGCAGCTGAAGACAGGCAGACATGCAGCCACGTGATCGGCCCACTGAATGACATCATTGCAGAGAATCTAGGACAAAGAGGGAGGAGAGCTGGCATGCCGGCTGGCCGGGCGGGCGGACACCATGGCAGGCCTCTGCAACACGGACGCCCGGCTGATGCGAGGCGCTCTGATGGATGTGCAGCAGATGAATCCAGCCACTTTGCATAATTCATAAAGCAAAAAAAATCCATACAGATTGTTATGTGTGATCACACTTTTATTAAAAGGTAGCAAGCTTTAATTGATTTGCAGCCTGCCACACATAAATAATAGATGCTCAGAGGTCTGTATGCATAATAAAGCAGCTTTGTTTGAATGAGCCCTTTATTCACTGACCCTCCAAACTGTTAGTTCTCACATAATTCCATTTGAAAGTCTGCATTACAAATTGGCAATATAATAAAAACCCCAACCAACAACAGAATATTCCCAAACCCACTAAAATAAAAACTCCCTCCATCCTTTAATCCACACCTCATTGAAATGCACATTGAAAAAACTGTTTTTTGTGCATTTTTCTGCACATATTTAAATGCAAACCCCCTGAATTGGCTGCACTGCCAAACAGTGGTAGTAAAAGGGTTTTTTTCCACAGTGCACAGGAGCGGATCGGCTGCATGTATAAATCTGGAAGCGCCGCCCTCCCATTCAGCAGTTGTTGCATCGACCCCGTTGGGTACAACACGCGACGCGAACACTCGGTTTTTAAAAAAGCCTCTTTTTTTCTCCTTCTCCTCTTCCTCCTTTAACCTCAAACGAAAACATGGTAAGTGCGTGTTTTTTTTCTACTCTCTTTGAACGTTTATATTGAGGAAGAATTTAATAATAAATCAGTGATGTCGCGAATTGTTTCATCTCCACAAACAAAAACCTCGGTTTTTACGCACAGGCGCGTTTTTGGAGTCTACACATGATTCCAGCTCCTCGTGTTGTGATATATTAGTGATACTGATGGAGGTGAGCAGTTTAAAGCTGCAGCTGATGCACAGATTGGTGCAGCAGTGTCACGGTGTGATTGTCATTGTGTGCCGATGAGAACAATGCACTGACTGACTGCATTTAGAACCGGCCTCACACGCAATAAATCTCTTTTTTAATGTAAAGTAAAAGCATTATTTAAGCTTGTATTTTTTTATTTTTGTCAAATTTAATTTGTGATTTATGCTGAAATCTGTCACCTTCCATATGCCCTACCCTGTGTGGAGGCAGGGAGGGGCAGATTGGGTGGGGATGGAGGGGACAGGAGATTGCAGCTATCATTTTTAATTTATAGGATACAGAGGCACAGAAAAAAATACCTTTCCTCCATGATTTAGTGACAGAAATGGCTTCCTAGACATGAAATATGGAGTCAATTTCAACAAACACATCATGGCTCAATTAATTTCTGCCTTTCATGTGATTTAATTTGAGTTAAAAGCAGATTTATACCGTGTTAAATGACACAGATGTGATTGCACAGATAGATTTTACACATTTTTTTGCCTCTAGGCATCTGCTGTGATTTGCATCCTGTGTGGAATATTCCAGGTTAAATGCACGCGCCTGTGCACAAGCAAATGAATTTGCATGTGTGCTTACGTTTGCACAAGAGAAGGGGGGGCGGGGAGTGGAATGAAAAGACAAGAGGACAAAAAAGACTTGAGGAAAGACGAGCGCGTCCGGCCTCTGCGGGGGCTGCTGTCAGGCTTTTCTGTCCCCCTGTGGATTTTGGTGCAGGGAGGCACCTCCTGCTGTACCGCCGGTTCATCTCAGACAGGGGAAGCAAATGAATTTTGAATTTTTGAAACACGTTTGTTGGGATGTGTTTCTGTAAAAGCAGCAGCAGCAGAATGTAAAACTAAAGCTCAGTTAACACCGGTAGATAACCTCTCTGCTTTTTTCTGTCCACAGCGTGAGTGTATCTCCATCCACGTTGGTCAGGCTGGTGTCCAGATTGGCAATGCCTGCTGGGAGCTCTACTGCCTGGAACATGGGATCCAGCCGGACGGACAGATGCCCAGTGACAAGACTCTTGGAGGAGGAGATGATTCCTTCAACACCTTCTTCAGTGAGACTGGAGCTGGAAAACACGTCCCCAGAGCTGTGTTTGTGGACCTGGAGCCCACTGTCATCGGTAGGTGTCTTCACTT
>NW_007578832.1:68755-75469 GCF_000690725.1 Stegastes partitus | reverse complement strand
ACCGTGGTTCCTGGTGGAGACCTGGCCAAGGTCCAGAGGGCTGTGTGCATGCTGAGCAACACCACTGCTATTGCAGAGGCCTGGGCTCGGCTCGACCACAAGTTTGACCTGATGTACGCTAAGCGTGCCTTTGTTCACTGGTATGTCGGTGAGGGTATGGAGGAGGGAGAGTTCTCTGAGGCCAGAGAGGACATGGCAGCTCTGGAGAAGGATTATGAGGAGGTGGGAGTCGACTCCATTGAGGGTGAGGGAGAGGAGGAAGGAGAAGAATACTAAAAAGGGACATAAAGGCATTAACCAGGAAATAATTGATTGCAATGTGTCCCTGAATGCATTCCAAACAGGTGTCTGTCAGTTTGTCTGTTCAGATTAAACCTCCTGAAAGTGTCAAGTTTGGCTATGTTCTCAATAAATTCCCTGTGATGTGAAGTTGTGTGTCTGTCGTTAATTCAGCCTGAACGTATATTGAATATCAGTCATAAGTGAGTTGTTCCAAAAAATGCTGATGTTGCTTCAATATTTCCACATAATGTTCTTTCCTCATGAGGCCATCTATTATGTGAAGGTCACCAGTCCCTCCACAGCATGATGCTGCCACCCCCATGCTTCACAGTTGGGATGGTGTTTTCAGGCTTCAAACTTCCCCCTTTTTCCTCCAAATGTAACGATGGTCATTAAGGCCAAACAGTTCAGTTTAAGTCTCATCAGACCACAGGACATGTCTAATGTAACATGTCTAATTCTGTGTTATTGTATAACTGAATTCTGGAGCTGTTGGATTTAAATGCACATCCAGGATCATAACTACATGTTAGAAGTATTTAAATACAATCTGCAAACACGATTAGCATATAATGATGAATAGTGGGAGGCTTTTGTCTTTTTTTGTGAAGCATGACTGAGTGTAGCATCAGATTATTTTGGGGGAGATTAGGGAGTCCATCTTAAATCTTCAATAATCCCTCAAGAAGCTCAGCTGCACATCAGAGAAGCAGATTTATTTGTAACTGTACCGTATTTAAATGAGAGACAACTCTAAACTGTTTTGAGCATTGTTTATTGGAAAAACATTCATGTTCAGTTTTGTCCAAATCGACACATTCTTGTTCAGCAAACATGCTTCAAACTGGTACAAAAAAATCTGAGCCTGTCTAAGGTATAATTTTGGGAAATAGTTTGATTAAATCCTAAAAAAACACACATTTGGGAAGTTTGTGTTTCAAAAAACATGTTAAAAAAAGTATAAAAAGACATCCCAGAAGCCTGTAAGTTGCTAATCAGATGCTACTTGGTTTGTTTGTTGGAGGCTGGTGACGGTTCACACTGGTCGATCCTGCAGCAACGGGCAGTCATCGATAGTTCCTCGTCGGTTCAGGAGGTTCCAGAACATCGAGGCTCCGGATGAGCTGCCGGGCTGTGGGCCTCCAGATGCAGCGATGTCTTCCTTCAGAGGACGGTAGGACTTAAATCGCCTGTGAAGCAAAGCACAAATATGGACGAGATGTTTTCAGCGTCTATAATTTATTATTATTAATGTGAAAATGTAAAACTGATGACTAAACTGACAGAGCATTGCAGCTGACTCTGCAGATGAACTTGGCTCCTCAGAGCTTTACAACAAGTTAATGCTGATTGATTAGTTTTACTGTTACAACATCATTTCTGGCTGCAGCAGGCAGCACTAAAACCCCTCTGCATGCTACCTGTTTAGAAACGAACGGCAGACGGGCAAATTTAAAGACTTAGAGACTTTTTTTTTCCAGATGATTTGTTAGAGACCCTGGGTCTTATGCATTAGTATATACTTTTATCATCTCATCACAGTGTCATGTTCTGCTGGGAAACACTGAATCCCAACTTTCACATTTACATGTACCAATTACTGAAACACTGTTAGCGACCAAGCACAGCACAGCCCAGTGACAGTGGACCATCTCCATCTGACAAAGTATCCGGCCACACAACAAAAACGGCTCTTGAACAATTCAATCCAAATCCTTCCAAACTCCCCAGATCCCATTTCAATTGAGCATCTGTGAGTGGCACCAGAACAAGCCTGATCCATGGAGAACTCTGCTGCCACTGTTCTGGTACCACAGGACACCCAAGACATCCTGTGTCCATGCCCTGATGGCTCAGAGCTGTTTTGGTAGCATGAGCCTAGCCTGGGAGGGCAGCTCGCCAGTGAGCGTCTGGTGGCTGAGACTTGTTTCGCCATATCGGTGGCACAGGTTGCCGAGGTAGTTAGGAAACTCTTTGGTGGCAAAATGCCAGGTGGGGACAAGATTTGCCCTAAGATACTAAAGGTTCTGGACGTTGTTAAGCTGTCTTGGCTGGCATGCCTCTTCAGTGTTGTGAGGACATCAGGGACAGTGACTGAGGAGTGGCCTCCAACTGTCAGGGTATCACACTGCTCAGCCTTCATGGAGAAATCTACTCAAAGGTGCTGAAGGGAGGTTTCAACCAATTGTTGAACCTCAGAGTCAGAAGGAGCAATGTGGATCCTACCCTAGTTCATCAGTGGAACACCTCTTTAACTTGCAGAACTACTGAGGGGGTCATGGTAGTATGACCTGCCAGTCCACATGTGTTTTGTGGGTTTGGACAAGGCTTACAATCTAGTCTCCTGAGGGGAGGGTACTGCAGGAGTATGGCTACCGGAGTCATTGTTACGAACCACCCAATCCTTGTACAACTAGATGGTTTGAGCATCTGATTGGAATGCCTCCTGGGTAACTTCCTTTGGACGTTTTCCCAGCATGTCCAGCTGGGAGGAGACCCCAGGATAGACCCAGAACTCACTGGAGAGATTACTAACTGGGGAATATTTCATCTGGCCTGGGAACACCAAGGGACACCCCAGGAACTGGAACTGGAAAGCATGACTAGGGAGAAGGACATCTGGAATGACCTGTTTCACCTGCTGCCTCAGTGACCCGACCCCGGATAAACAGAAGAAAATGGATGATCGGGTGGCTGGATCGATGGGTGCTCAAACAGAAGTAATTTGTGGTTATTGGGGACTATGTTCAGCTGCAGTTTAATACAAATTCTCTGCTTTTGTTAGCATCTCTGGTAGCAGGACGGTCTATGTGGGATTGAGGGAAAGCAAACTGTTCAGGACTGAAGGACATGTTCCCCGGTGTAGCAGTGTGACTAACTGATGGGTTTCCAATGGAGCTTTATGCCTCAGAGAGTGTGCTCTATGCAAGCAACACTTTAGTTAGCTGCATCAGTTCATTGTTAATTTAAGGGATTCATCACAATAAAGCAAATATAGCACATTACTAAACTTGTCATTTAAAGTAAATGTTTTTACACTTCTTACTTGTAAGAATAAGCCACTACTGCCAGCGCTAGAATGAGTACCAGGACACCCAACAGCATGGCGATGGTACCAGAGGAGGACAGCCCGGAGCCTGAAACAAAGATCACACTGTCAGCCGGCAGGACAAAGCAGATATGTCATGCACTGTCAGACTGGTGCACGGTGGTCATTATGTTGCATACCCATGTCAACATTGACTTTGGCGCTGGTGGCTGCTAAGCTGACATCATTGGCCATGGAAACATTGATGCAGTAGACACCGGAGTCATTGAAGAAGTGACGCAGCACCAGCTGGCACTCTTTGGACGGCTCCACCATGTTGCAGGCTGTGTGAATGGGCCTCAGGCACTCTGCGTCCAGAATCACGCTGCACACTTCTTTTGGGAGACTGCAGAAAGAAGAAAGTGAGTTAAAAAAACAAAAAGGAATCCGTGCAGCCTGATTTGTTTCGTGGCTAATGTGGTGCAGAAGCCTTCACCTTCCCTGGCAGGTGACAGTGATATCCAAAACATTTTTGTTCATTCCAGGTGTTGCCATCACGTTGTTGTCCATTTGTACAATCTCTACTTTTTCAATGGCCTCTGAAAACAAAGAGTGAGAAGGAGTTTTCAAATGGGTTTTGATCTTGATGATTAAAAAAAAAGGACTAATAATGAAAAGAAACTCACCAAATACTTCGATGCCAGTGCAGAAGGAGCCGTATCGATAAATCACACAGTCATCGTCAGCAGGTTTATCATCAGCATCCCTCTTAGCTACAGCGATGACTGTCGCTCTTCCTGTCAGCGTCACTGTTCGCTTTGCATCTGGTGACAACAATCAGGGAAATATTACCCTGTTAATATCATCATTTGTACATTTATTGCAGCATCATAAACAGCATGTTCACGTCCTTTCATATTTGCAGAAACAGCCTCCATTTATGTGTATTTTAATTGTAATTTTGTGCATTTTTTTGATTACTATGAAGCAGGACATGCAACACCTTTAAACCTGCAGTGGGAGAAAGTCCACAAACATGTGCGCTTATGAGAAATACCTTACAGTCAGTTGTTTTCTTTGTAGACCATAATCCTTCATTTGAAGTTTCTTTATATGTGGACCGTCAGAAACGTACACATCATGAGCCTGTTTCATTGTCATCACCACGCCTGCTTCCCTCTTCAGCTCTGACAAACTAATAGTTTCTGTTTGACATAAAAGACATTGCTACTAGTGCACGAGTGTTGGGATTTTGCATAGACACCTGTTTTAAAACTGATAAAGTGCCAAACACAAAGCCTTCCTTGGCGCTGACAGGCTTAGTCAGCACTGTGGGAACTCGTTTGGCTTGAATTTGAAGGACCTTTATTTATACAGAAAAAGTCTCCACTCGAGTTTCAAGGATATTATGACACAGTCACAATAACAAAGTGGTGTAAAGGAAAGAAAACGCAAAGTAAAAACCGTCCATTTAGGAGAGCTGCGTGGACCACGTCATATTTTTATTGGTATTTTATTTTTATCCCCAGGATGTCCTCGCCATGTTCAGATATAACGGTTATTTAAACTGAAATACATTTTTCTCTTTTAGTGGATGAGAAAAAATACAACTTGTACTTCCTTCACCGACTTGCTGCTCTGCTTTTGTGTTTATCTGCATTGTTTATGACACTTTCACGAGAAACACTGAAGGGTTTCCAATGTGACGAGATGTTATTTATCCATTCAGTCAGCGTGTTTGAGAAGCTACAGCCATTTAAATCTGGATTTGTCGATGGAGGTAGGAGTGGAAGAAGTGTAAAAAAAAAAAAGCCTCTTGTGTCCTCACTAGCCTCTTCTGCTTTGTATAGTAGTTAATTATCCATCCATCCATCCATCCATCCACCACTTAATCCTAACGAGGGTCGCGGAGGGTTGTAGTTAATTAGCTTTTTATTTTTTGCGTTTGTAAAATGCAGTCGATCCAGAGCAGATGTATTCTGTATTTCCTAAATGCATCTTGATGAATCGTGTTGGTGCAAATTTAGAGTCAGCTCAACATCAGCTGTTTATTCTCACAAGCATCAGCTAGCACGAAGACGAGAATGGTCGAAACTCAGCCGGTTAACGCCGCTGTGTGTTTATGCAAATGATGCAGCCAGAATCAAATTTTTAGAACCGATGCTGTGCTGTGGTTGACCGAGACAAAAGTGGCCTTTAGAGGTCGGGTCAGAGGTTGTTTACGGAGACAGGTTGTTAAAAACGTTTGATTTAGGTGATGTGAATAAAGGCTATTAAGACAGACTAGTGTGGTTTGTAGATCCACAAATAGATAAAGTGGTATCGGACAAGAAGTGAGCCGACCGCTCCCTGCCAGCATGCAAATTCAAACAATAAAGCACAATGGAGCGATTCACGTCCACCTTGCCCTGCTTGTCTGGTACAATGACTGCGCCTCTAGAGATTTACATTTTAGGAAATCAGATATGTGGTTCATGAGGGAGGCGGACATCTGGTTTAATTGTTGTTACCGCACATATTATCTGTGGCTGAAACTGAAGCTTCTGGGACTCACCTGCTGGCAGTTTGTTCTCCACCTGATTGTCAGCAGGCAGCTGGTTGACCGGTGATGGAGTCTTGGCCACCGTTTCCAGGGCAGGTTGAGTCGCCGAGGCGGTGGAGGCCTCATCCTCGGTGGTGTCTTCTTCTGTGTCTGATGGAACCATGTTGACGTTCAGACCGACTGACTTGGTGGAAACCAGTAAAGGAACAGCAGACACCAGTGCAGGAGCTTTAACTGTACACAGAAAGACGGTTCAGTTCCTGTTCTGATAGGATGTGGAGCTGAGGTAGCACGCATAGGTACAAAATATGGTCAATGTTGTCATTTATTTTAGCTTTTAGGCAGCAGATGGACATTTTAGAGTAATATTAACATTTACTTTCTTTGTGAAAGTAAAATTCGAAGACGTGACACCACTGTTATCTTTCTCTTCAATGTAAAGCTTCAGCCAACAGCTAGTTATCGTAGCTTAGCATAAAGACTCAGAAGCAACTAACATATAGCACCTGCCAGCACTTAAAGCTCCTGAAGCCATTTGCAAAGATGTGATTTCAGTCAGTAAACAGCTCCGTAACTGTAAGGACTAAACAAACGACCTCTGGGTCTGTGGAGAAGAAATGTGGGAAAATCCTGAAGTACAAAACGTGTCTTTGTCCTTGTGACCAGGCCAGAGGGAGACTGGAAAGACTCCAGTGAAAAATTGACTTTCTACGAATAAATAACAGCCTTGTAGAGATGATTTAGTGACACTGATGTTACTGAACCTCCTTAATGGCAGCTTTATTAAATTAGACGCAGCAGAAATGAAACACAACAAATGCAACGGCCGTTTTAGTCGTAGTCATCCGGTCGGCCTCTTTGT
>NW_007578832.1:49608-68500 GCF_000690725.1 Stegastes partitus | reverse complement strand
GGTTTTATAATGAAATGTTGTTTGGCATCCCAGCAGCAGAAACACTAAAATATGAATGAAAATACTTTTAGTAAGTCCTGTAATGTCCTTTATAATATTATAAGGTTTATTTACCCACACAGCGAAAAACTGTTCTTTCTGGTGCAATATCAATAAATTCAAAGCTGTGACTTATGAATATTTTTTAACATTTAAAGACTTTGTGCAATATACTAGAATCTGTGCGACATAGATGTCCATCCATCCAGCCTGACAATCTGAACTAGTACTTGTGTATATTTTTGGTTTATTTTTTATTTTGTACTGATATTTCGTGAATGTTTGCACTATCCCCTTTGCTGCTGTAACAATACATTTTCCCCACTGAATTATAATATCGTATTAGATTACTTTTTTTTAAAAAGTATAAACAGATTATAACAAACCCAGTAGTGTACGCAGGAAGAATTAGCTTAGGATATGTTGTAGGAGACGATGGTATCAGTGCTGATGTTAATGGGGGTTCACAGGAGTTGTGACAGTGACAACATCACCGTGTTGAAGCTCAGCAGGTTTATTAGCGTGTTAGCATGCTAACCTAATTAGCTCTTAATATTAAATCACCCTACCAATATCAGTCCAGTTGATTAATTTGTATTCTAGATGATTAATCGTAGCAACTGGACTTGCTTGAGTTCCTTGAAGACGTTTCATCCAAGAGGCTTCATCAGCTCTGACTGACTAGTTGGGAGTTCCACATACTGATATCCTGCAGGAGCCATTAACACCTGAGTTTTCCAGACTGAGAATCTTCACAGACATCGAATCTCAGGTGTTAATGGCTCCTTAAGGATATCAGTATGTGGAACTCCCAACTAGTCAGTCAGAGCTGGTGAAGCCTCTTGGATGAGAGATGAAGCATCTTATGTTTCATCTGTACATAAACAGAAAGCACATAGGGTATATTCTCATTTTAAAATGCTCCTTCAACACTTCCTCCTTACCTGTGGTGCCCTGGTCAGAGGGCGGACCGGGGGCCTTGGTCGGTTTGTCGGTTGGGGGGTCGCAGGCCTTGTCGGGGATGACCGCCTGGATCACCACCTGAGGCTTGAACGAACCGGAGCTGATGTAGGTGTGAGTGACGGTCAGCTCTCTGGATATCAGGGCTCCGCTCTCGTCTCCAAAGTCCCAGTTGAAGGTGATGTCGGCGTTGCTGAGGTACTGGCTGGGGTCGTGGAGGGTGATGGTGAAGGCGATGGCCCGGTTCTGGATGAAGCGCATGTCTCCGGCCACGATGTCGTTCACCTGGTCCAGAGAGACGGCGAAGGGGATCTGATCTGAAGAGGAACACGAGTCAGTGGGACACTCTGGAGTTGATCAATCAGCCTTGAAATAAAAAGGCAATAAACACAAAACAAACTAGACCTACCAACAACATTATGGTGTAAATGAAGCACTCAGTAAAAATAGGGACTTGAGCAATTGATGTGGTAAATGCAATGAGGACAAACCAGAGGCAGGATCAGTCAGAAGCAAAATAAGTAAATAATCAAAAACAGGAAGCAATAAAAGATAATATTGGTCAAAATTAATAAAAAATAAGAAAGAACGTTGGTCATTTAAATCTTTGCACCACAGGGTCTTAGGGTTTTTTCCAACCTTTTTATCTTAAATAGCTGAAATAGTTCAGATTTTTTAAATTTCAACCATCTCTGCAGCATAATCTGTGTTTCATCAGTAGATCCTATATCAGTAGTTCTACTCATGGAAGAAAATGTGAAATAACATTGTTTTTATTTAGATATGTGCAAATTCAACAGAACCTATGTGTATTTGTTGTCTTGTTTTTCTACTGATGTTCCTGCATTTTGACACTTGGCTGCTGTAAAACTTCCCACAGCTCATTTTATCTTAACTCTACTTTAAGAAGTGGTTCGCTCTGTAACTCCGATGTACGCTGATGACTGAGAAGCAAAAACTGAACTGAACACATGAAGCTCTGGTTTTATGTAAAACTCCATGATGCTAAAACAAGAGTTTTGGTTGCCACAGATACAAAAAAACATTTCATTCACTGTGATATAATTAAATAAAACTCGCATCATGTCGTCTGACAGCGTTGGACACATTTATCATCTGCTTTCTGTTCTGTTTTTGCAGTAGTTAGTTATAGATATAAATAAAATCCCTGCTGCAGGATATGATTTCTTTCCTCTGCAATCAACAAAACACCTTTATGGCTGATTTGTTCCTGGACGCACTTACTGGCAAATTTAACATTAACAATGCACATTAGCAGACGATCTGTAAATGCACCAAAGCCGACTGAAAGGCTTGTTTTAGTTGCAAATTAATTAACAAATTCATCACTTTGCATGCGGCGATTAGTGTTTAGCAGCTCCTGGTGACTTTGTTTTTCATAAATATTGGAAGTTTTAGTGCAAACTGTGAAAGCTCTGTTGAGATAATACATGTTTTATGAAATCAGGGAACATCTACTTAAATTTTGTGTCTCATAGGTGTCAAATTCACGGTAGAAGAGTTCTATGCTGAGTATTTTGGAGATATCTGAAGCAGCTTTGTTTGACTCATAAAGCCCATTAATTGGCAGGTTAATCCCACCTCCAGTCATCTTATTCTGGTGGATTAATCGGAGCAACTGGACTCACTTGAGCTCCTGGAAGACGTTCCATCTCCCATCCAGTTGGGGGTTTGTTGCTCCTCCCCCTCGTTATGTGAGTCGTTAGTGCTCCCCCTGCCGCAATGGGGTTCGTTAGGGTCTTTAACGAGGGGGAGGAGCAACAAACCTCCAATTGAAACTCAGGTATTAATGGCTCCTTCAGGATATCTGGAACTCCCAACTAGTCAGTCAGAGCTGATGAAGCCTCTTGGATGAGAGGTGGAACGTCTTCAAGGAACTCAAGCAGTTGCTACGATTAATCTACGAGAACAACCTGGAGGCCTGAGAACCTTCACAGACATCCTCCAACCACTTTCTGCGCATTGTGGAACTAACCGGTGATGGAGAACTGGGTGGAGGCGTATCCCAGAGGAATGAACTTCTCCTTGCTGCGGTAGTGGTAGATGACGATGTCCATGGTGTAGGAGCCCAGAGGGATGTCGTCGGTGCCGATCGTCAGAGAGGAGGACGGCCCGTCTGCAACCTGCCAGTACTGACCTGCAAGGTCCACAAATAACGTCACAAAACCTTCTGGAGACTGCCTGAAGGATTAATACGCTTGTCAAAGGAGCCATAATCCACGTGCTGCTTCAGGAGGATATCCTGAAGTCTGACTGTGTTTGCTGGTTCATGTCACGGCGGTTTAATGTGATCATATGACGAGGCTCCTGTTTAATCCTGCTTCAGGTCATGTTGAATGTTTTCATAAGAGCCTCAGAAAGCACTCGATACGAGTCGACGGCTTCGCTCACCCCACGTCTTCCAGACGAACACGTACGCCGGCTTCTTGTCCTTCTTCACCGGCGTCCCATCGGGGAAAACTGCCTCCCAGTCCGCGCTCTGTGTCGGGTAAACTGGTTCAGACTGGCGGTACTTTGTTCCTGCAGCAGGACAGAGTTTGAGACGGTGAGAGATTGAAATCTGACAACCAGACAAAGAAAAGCTGCCGGCGATGGGATAAATGTTCACGTCTTTATGAGAACATGCTGATGAAGCTTTAGTCTAGTGTGTTTATGTTGACAGCTGCTGGTTTTCAGGTGTTTACATCCTCACATCCTGGGTAGAAACTTTTTTGTTCTAGAAACATTCTGAGAAAGTTCCCACAGTGTTCTTCTCAAAGTTCTTCTCAAGTTCTCTAACGACGTTCTCCAAATGTTGCATTGAGGTTTTCCTTTATTGTTGTCGTGCAACATTGTGGGAACGTTTTGTAGAAGAACATCAACATCTCCAAAACACCTTCAGAAGACTAAAATGGTAAAACGTTCCATCAATGTTCATATGTCAGATTACGGGAACGTTTTATTAACTCACGTTCTGTCTTCTGAGGCCTCGATGAAGAACGTTTTTTGAACGTTGGTTTGTCAAAACATTCTGTCTTAGTTCACTTTTAACCTCATTGGAACGTTCTTTAAAATGATAGACATCCTTAAAATGTTCTTTGAATGTTAGATTTAAATGTTGTCTGGATTCTTTTGGGGCTTTTTTTGGAGTTTTTATAAACACAAAAGTACTAAAGGGATCGATAACATGCACCAGATAGGAATCAAACATCTGCAGGAAGAACATGGAGCCCACCCAGCGTCATATAAAGGTTCTAATAATGTTGGAAAGAAAAACTTTTCTTTTAAACTTTACTGCTGCAAATGTACCTTGACATGTTTCCCCTGAATGAAACTGGACAACCTCTCAGGTTCTTTCACTCTTTTTTTTCGTGTGTTTCACGGTTTTTAGCGTCAAATAGTTTCATTTTCATTTGACTTCTTGTATCATAAATATCATAAATCACTTTTAAACTGTAAAGAAGCTGCTGCACAAATAAAGTCTGACAGATTTAAGGGTTAATTGTGTCACTGAGGGTCAAACGTTGCATTTTATTCATCTACAAAGCTTTGTTAGGAAGATTACCTGAATGTCTTACTGGTCTTTTTAATTATAGATCAATTTCTCATCAGACTGGGGCCCAAGAGTTTGTAGTCTTGGAAAACACACTCATTAAAACTGAGATCTAGGAAACAAGCTTTTAATTAAATATTATGCACCCGAGTACTGGAACAAAACTCAAAGCCTGTTGAGATGAGATCGTCTGATCCCATTGGACAGGTTTGAGGCCCTGGTGTCCAACATGGAGCGGTGTGAGTGTTCTTTAAATTTAACTCGTACACTTTCTCTAACTTATGATTATTTATTCTGTATGTGAGAGTGTATGTCTGAGTTCTTTGCTTATTGTCATGTTTACGGGGCACCCATGTACAAGAGAGTATCTCCTCTCATTGGGGCTTCTCCCTGTATAAATAAAGGCTTTTAAAAAACACATGCACAACACAATTGAATTTCCCTTCTGGGATGAATAAAGTATTTTTCATTTCATGCTTGTTACCGTTAACTATGCAGTCTTCAGCCCAAACCACGTCTCCGTCCGGCTGCACCTTCTGGTTGTGAGGGAACTCCAGGTCGATGGTGAAGGTCACTCTGGCTCCGGTCAGAGTCGGCGAGTCATTTCCCACGTTGAAAATCACTCTTCCACCTGCAGCAGGAGGCGGAAAAGCAGAGATCACATGTCTGAGTACGTTTAAAGTCAGAACGCACCGGACGTGATGCCCTGTTGCTGCAGCTGTACCTTTCCAGGAGTCTCTGTATCGCGGGTCTCCGTCCTTCCAGATCGGATACATCTTGGTGTTCCATGACGGGTAACGAGTGAAGCGGTTCTTGGGCTCTGAAATGTCAAAATAAATCACAAAATAAGATATATATCCAGTATAAGACTAAATAAAACAGTAAAATAGCATAAAATACTAAAACAGACATAAGAGGAGGATCAGTTTCTAAAATAAGAATAAACACTGAATATTTGAACAATAGAATACGAAAATAAATCCATTATTTATGATGTGATGCTTCTAATTAGAGTAAAAACACAATTAGGGGCCTTAAAACGAATTGATCCAGATGAATTCTTCACCTGGAGAATCTGTCAGTCGAAGCAAATGAAGATACGAAAGCAGGTAAACAAACAAAAAAAACCCAAAAAAACAATAAAGATTTCTGTTTTCACAGAACTTGGACCTCCAGTTTTTATAGATTCTTCTTGGTTTACATTTTTCCAAGCATCACTGCTGAAACGATGCCGTTCTATGTACATTTATGTATTTACAGACTTTGATTTCACCCCAAAGGCAGCCGAGGGTCCCCAGCGTTGTTCAGACGAGGGTGTTTTATTATAAACCTCTGGTCCTGATCCGCCTCATGTGACGCTCAGCTGAGTGTGTTCGTGATTATTTGACAGATTAACAGTGTCACAGGGCTGAATTTGGATTAAACTCTGAGCTGAATCAGACTTTAGGACGAGATTATGAATTCAGACGGTGTTGTTTTAGAGTTACGATGCTCCTGTTTCAGGTGTTCCTTCTGTTTTCCAGAACGTTAAAGACGTTTTTCTAGAATAACACCCTCATGCCTTGATCTAAGAAATCTTTCCTCCTGTTTTTGAAGATTTTTTTTATTGTAAATTGGTGATGAAATCCTTATTTTGTGCAAAAATTCAAGCCAAAGTTTAGAGAAAAGGAAAGTTGGTGCTAAAACTTCTGCAACTTTGCAAGAAACCCACTAAAGTTTGGAATTTATGTGGATTTTGTCGCCCAACGTTTGCACCAAAATCACTCTAAGATTTGATTTCAGACGCAGAAAAAAACCACGACAACCACCAATAACTTACAGCTAAATGCTGCCGATGCTACACCAGCACAGAGTTATTATTCTGAAACAGACGTAAAACATGTGAATCTCTCGGGATTAAGAGAAAAAGTGAGTGTTTTGCTCTGTGGAGGTCAGATTCTGTGTCGTCCACGCCTGGCTGAGTAACGAGGTCGTGGGAAAAACTGGATCTTACAGACGACGACGACGACACGTGAAACACCTCAGCAGGAAACACAACTGGCTGCAAGGTAAGGAAAGAAAACCCTGCAGAGTCGATTTAAAGAGAATTTATCACATGTTTTTGATCTTTTAAGCGTTTAGTAACTCATTAAGAACAAACTGTCACTAACACACTGAGAAAATGTCCCAAATTTAAGGCCAGACTTCCTCATTATGAGCAGAATTCTGCTTTAAAGATGCAAATTTATGAATTTGAGCAGAAAGACGAATTTCAAGTAAACCTGGTTGATGCAAAAGTAACCTTTAGTTAGATGTGTGCCTCGTGTCTAGTTAGAAAAAAACTGAAGGTTCTTATCAAAGCAAAGCAAATGATGTTTACTTAAATTCAGTCAAAGCAGCTTCCTTAGAAAGGAGCTAATGCTAAAAAAATAATAATAATCTAAATATAACATCAATACACTTATTTAGATCTGTAGCTCGATTTAAAAAAAAGTTTCATATATTGTCCTAAAGTCAGCAAATTCTCACAGGTTCACTGAAGCTTCTCGGAATAACATAAGAAGGAATCAAAGTTTTTCAGATTAAACATTAAAAACATCAATAAAACATTATTTGTACGGCGGCATTCGTACAAGAAACGCAGCGCAAAGTGTTCAGAAAGCATCACATGTGCAGGATATTTTCATCGTCCGCTATTTTATTCTTAACTGCAGTTCAGATAAAATATTTTTCTACATTATTCTGACAGTTTCAATCGCTTCTGTCTTTGCAGAAAATGTCTGAAAGCATTTGTCCAGTCATATGAAGTGATAACATTAAAATAATTAACAACATATGAAATAGAATCCAACTAATTATTGCATCAGCAGCAATAATAATTAAAATATACGAGCAATTCCTGAGTTGTTCACATTTTGCTTTAAAAACAAATAAAACACATCCACAGGTTTACTCCAGTGACATTTTCAGTTACTTGTACTCGAGTATTTTTCTACTGCAGTAAATGATCTGAACGCAGCTTCAATAAAACTTCTTCTGTTCTGTTAAATCCACCGTTTGTACGACAGCATCACAATCTGATCATTTCTGAAGCTGCAGCTCAACAAAAGTATTTTTTTGTTTCTACTCACTCGCGGCGGTTTGAGAAGCCGCTGCCAGCAGCAGCACCAGCAGCACAGCAGACGTCCACATTGTCCCTTTAGTGAGCAGCAGGACACAGAAAAGAGGCTTTTTAAAGTCTCTGATGTTGGACGCCTCCTTCCTGCAGGAGTCCTGCCGACCTCCTCCTCCTCCTCCTCCTCCTCCTCCTCCTCAGATTTAGATTTAGAGGCTCCTGCACTGGGTTGTGTATTTACAGTAGAAGCTGGATTACAGTACAGTAGAGAAAGCGCCACATAATCACCTGAGAAATGCTGAATTCCACATGCGCTTTACTTTGGTGGCATCACGGGACAGAACGCAGGAACCAGACAAAGGAAATCATTTTAATTCAACCTGAAGCTCCCTGATGCACACAGAAAAACAATAAATAATGGAGCATCACAGGTAGATTCATCGTGTTCGGTACTGAAATATCTCATTTTACTTTAGATTTTTATCCAGTTCAGGGAAACGGTGAACTTTTTACTGCCCAACTGAAACGGATGTTACAAACTAACCTGCAGACAGACCAGATGCTTTCATTTATTCAGTTACAGATACAAAATAAAGCAACGATGAGATGAACAAGCAGTCAGAGTTTTAACATTTTCCAGAATAAAAAGATGTTTTTACAGCAGCATTCATAGAAGAAACACAACTGAAAGTGCATGAACTTAAAAATGAATAAAAAATACAGAAAGTTTAACATCTGCAGTTGTTGATAAGGTTTATATTGTCATTTTCTGGTATTTTATATTAAATTTAAAGGATTTTTTTAGGGGAAAAATGTGAAATTGTACTTAATTCACAATGCAAACATGCAGAGGATAAACTAAACCATATAAATATACAGAATTACTGATTTTTCTGTGTGTGGATATTCAGATATTGCACAGAAAAGAGCTGCAACGTAAGTAAATATTCAGCTAACATGCTCATTTTTACAATATAATACCTCTAATTTTCTGCCAGTTAAACAACATTTATGAATTTTACTAATGTTAGACTTTAAAACATTTATTCCAGCACTAAACATCGCCGCTGCTGCATAGATGTGGAGCAGCTTTGAATCATTCCAAACGTGTAGAACTGTAAATCTGAACCTTGCATTCATTATTCTGCCAGATTTGTTTATTTTTAATCAACAAAAACACACAAATCTTCTTAAAATTCATTATTTATCAGAGTCTCAAGGCTAAAAACAACACATCGAGGTCGTATTTAGATCATGAGCGTTACAGTATCACTCATTGTTTTCACAGAACACGTGCTCTCAAATCTCTGCTCAGGTCACCTGATGCATTTTGGGCCGCTTCCTTAATTATTCCCAATTATGTGTGGATTTACTCTGAATTCATGCTGATGATGATGATTATCGAAGCCATGTCACTAAAGGTGGAAACTGTAAAAGGTGCATCAGGTGAAATCTCACCGCCGTGCTCGTTTTTTGCAGTTTTGGGTTTCAAGGTTTGTTTTGAATTCAAAGTTTTTAATTTCTGTGTCATTAGAACAGTCGGTCACAGGGCGGCTGCAGAAAGCAAACGGAGGAATGCAGCGTTAATGAGGATTACTGGAGCTCTTGTGACTCCCTAAATTCATCCGGCTTTGTCCTCCACAACTTTAAAGTCAGTCTGCTCGGGGCTTTTTCTGTATCATATGAAAACTGTGACACCGTTTAAACCTCTTTTTTCAAACAATGTCAGCATTCACAGTGAAATCCAGTTCAGGCCTGTTTCATCTGTGAACCCCGTCACTCCGCTCAGACCTCATCTGGGACACGAATACTCCAAACAGAAGACAACAACGTGACCAGGATATATCTGAGAATAGTAAAAAAATAAAAATAAAAATCACCGCTGACTGCATCACGACAACAGGAGCTAAATGCTAACAGCAGCATGCTAACAGCTGATGATTAGCAGGCGCAACTGTAGAAGCTAATAAAGTAATAACAGCCGATAATGTAATAAATTTGCACTTTTTAAAATGCAGTAGGCCGATAAAAAAATAAAAGTCCTGAACCGAAAACGTAGTCTAAATAAATTCTTTGCAAATGTAATAACCAAAGTTATTATGTTATCTGTTCAAGACTTTTATCACGTTATTGGCCAAAAGTTATTACGTTATTGGCCTATTACATCTTAAAAAGTGCACATTTATTATGTTATCTGCTGTTATTGGTGTCTACAGTCATGTTGCTAATGTTAGCATGCTAATATTAGCTAACTAGCAGTAAATGCAAAGTAGAGCTGATGCTAACGGGGCTGTGGCTGGTTTTGCATTTATTTAGTTGATAAAAATAATAGTGTTCAGCTGATGTGTAACTAAATAAAAATTTACTTAAGCATTGTACAACTCTGTCATGTCTGTCAAGTTTCTGTCCATGTGTACACATTTTATGTCTCATCTTTCCTGTTTTATTTTGAAATCACTTTACCGGTTGTTTCTGTTCTAGTTTTGCTTCCTGCACCTGTCTTGTCACACCTGTTCCCTGATTACCTCCCCGCACCTGTTTCCCATCTCCCCTCATTACCTCGTGTATATTATCTTGTGTGTCTCACTGTCACTGTCATCGCCAGTTCGTTGCACTTCACAGTCTTCATACCAGCGTTTTCAAGTCAAGTCATAGTCTGTTTGTTCACGACGTTGTTTCTGTTTTTTGGACTTTTGCCTTCTGCCTGCCTTTGCCTGAGTGACTGATTTCCTGTGTACCGAACCCTGCCAGCCATTACACCTGTCTTTTTCCTGAACCCATTCTGTGTCGCGCATTTGTGTCCACCTGTTCTGTAATCAGTGAGTTCATGACACTCTGAGGTACTTTCCCTGATATTTAGCTGATATTCTACATATTACGCTATAACCTCAGTAAAGTGAGTCTTGTTCGTTAGGTGTTGCTTCTCCAACATCTGGGTCTGTTTAACACCGACGGCATCTTCTGGATGGACCGAAGAGTCTCTGGTTTGAAATTTCATCTCGTTCTTCCTTATTTACAGAAATAACAGCCAACAGCCGGAAAACTCTGGTTTTTGCATCTGAATTTTCGGCTTTATACAGTATTTGTTTTTATACACTGATTTTAAATTTTAAAAAAGGAAGCAAGGATATAAAGAAAAGTATGAATGCATTGAAGTGAGTACAGAAAACCTGTGCAAAGGTAAGAAAACCCACCTGTTTTATGCTAAGCTAAGCTAAGCTAACTGTCTCCTAGCATCATATTGAAGCGACAAATAGAAGATTAGCATCAGTGTTGTCATCTAACTGTCCTAAAATGCTAAACTTCTTGACAGAACGGCAGCCGTGTTTACGTTCTTATTTATGGTGTTCACCCTGTTAAGTGGAAGGTGGCTCAGTGGTTAGCACTGTTGCCTCGCAGCTAGAAGGTCGCTGGTTCACATCCCGGTGAGGACACCCGGGATCTTTCTGTGTGGAGTCTCCATGTTCTCCCCGTGCAGCGTGGGTTCTCTCCGGGTTCTCCAGCTTCCTCCCACAGTCCAGAAACATGCTGAGGTTAATTGGTGATTGTAAATTGTCCGTAGGTGTGAATGTGAGTGTGCTTGGTTGTCTGTCTCTAAGTGTAGCCCTGTGATAGACTGGTTACCTGTCCAGGTGAACCTGCCTTCACCCTGAGTCAGCTGGGATAGACTCCAGCCCCCCATGACCCTAGTGAGGATTAAGGTGTAGAGATGATGGATGGATGGATCCTGTTCAGGTTTATTGAGACGATCTGAAGAGTTGATTGATGTGTGCGTCGACCAGCTGTGACTCTGGTCTACCGCTGTGTGCTCTGAGGTTTAGAAGTGGTTGTAGTCGCCTCACTGTGAGCTGTACGCTGAAGCTGGCTTCCCGTCCTTGAATGAAAGACGATACACTCCTCGGATGACTCTGATCTATGAGGATCTTCTCGGATTGGTTCCTGTTTATTTAGGCTGATCTCTTCACAGAATTAAAAGCCTTTCAGTCAAACGACATTCTGCTTCTGGCTGCTGCTCGTGTTCAGACTGAAATAGGGGGAAAAAAGCTTTTAGTTTCTCTGCTTGGAAAACCCTCCATTCTGAGCTAAAAACGTCAGAGCTCATTTCCCGTGAAGCCTCTTTCTTTGGAAGAAGGACAGACAACCACTCAGCAGTGCCTGTGTTTTATCTGCTTACTGTCCACACTTTCTTATTTTGTAATGTTGATTTGTTCTGTTGTGTGTTTATCTGTGGACATGTGCCTTTCTCGGCCAGGTCACTCGTGTGAAAGAGGTTTTGATCTCAGTGGGTCGTTTATCTGGTTAAATAAAGGTTAAATAATAAATAAAATAATCTCAGTGGGTCGTTTCACAGCTTCTCTTCTTTATTTCGTCTCATTAGGAGCACATCTCTCAAACGGATGAACGTTACTTTGAACAAAGGTGTTTGCTCTCCATCATTAAGATCTGAGTAACACCGACGGCAGCTTCTCTTCAGTCTGAATAAGAAGACAGAAAGAAGAACATTTAGGCCTCAGTTTTAGAACCTGATCTGGTTCTTTTTTGGTTTTCATAAATCCTGGCCCAACACGGGAATATCCAGCCCTTTATTTACAGACGTTTACTCGTCAATTTGGGAGTTTAAACGGTTTTGGTTTCTTTAGCCACTGATTAAAACAAAGAAAGGATAAAAACTAAAGTACGAATGAATCAAAATGATTATAATTAAATGCACACACTGTGACTATTAAATCGATAAGGAAAGGACCCGCTCTGATCTACTGATGAAGCCTCGTCTTCTCTCTTGCATCCGATTGCACCACGAAGCCAAATGAGTCATGTGGAGCGCCTTGTTGCCTAGCAACAAGAACGTGAACCACCTTTTCATCCCCCCTCCAACAGAGAACCAGAGAAGCCGAGGATGTGAAATCTAACAGAGATCAGCGCATGTTGAAACAGTAGGACTGGGTTTTGTTTTTCCTTCAAGCCGCCTCGAGATGCGACCGATGTTCAGCCGTTTAGGCCTAAAACTCCAACAGATTCAGCAAAATGTGGATCAGAGACACTTTGGGAATTTAAAAAATATCAGTCTTTGTGTCTCCTTCATCAGGCCAGAGGGAAGTCAGAGAAGTCCAGCAGAAAAACAACCTTAGAAACAAAGCAATCAATCACGTTAATGTTATTTGACCTCTTCTAGAAATTCAATCGTCCAACAAATGAAGTGACATGAAGCACCTTAAACGCTGCGTCCATTTTATTCCCAGCAGCAGGAGCCTCTCCGCTGAACGTTTCACGCCAAACAAGCGTCTCAAAATGGCAGCAGCTTGTGTTTTAATAATTAATGTGACTTGATCGATGAACAGGGACCTGCAGGGCGGAACTGATGAAGCCTTCAGTGACTCGTTAGGACTCGTAAGACATGCAGAGAAATATCATGAGAGTGATTAGAGCTTCACTGACAGCATGGGGGCCAGAAAAACAGCAAAAAATAGCACATTTCTGTTAAATAATTACATATTAAGTGGATTTAAATGCAGCTGTTTGCTTTTTAAAGAGTAATTTTATGATCCATTGTTGTAAAAGATCAAATGAGCATTTATTAAACAACAGGGGCTGGAGGCTGAGGCAGTTTTCAGTCCTTAATATATCTACTTTTTTCTTTCAAATACTGGCAAATATCTGTAAAATAATGTTATTTCTTACTGATTTAAATACAATAAAAATGTCTGAATTTTTTACGGTCAAACACTGTAAAAGAACAATTTGTAAAAACACAGATTTTTGATTCAGACACAAATTAGAGTTTAGTTTAGGTCGGTTTTTATGTTTTTTATTTTATGGTTAACGTGTAAATTAATACTTTTGTTTCTTAGATTCTCCTTCTTATTATCTGTAATTTAGCAAAACAGGAGAGAGTCTGTAAAATAACGGTAAATTGTAATAAAATATGATTTAGATCACTTTTATTTAAAACGTTAAGTTTCAAATTCTGTGATTCAAATGACTTTTTGGGTGCAATTATTCAAGGAAAAAATCAAATTAAATGTATAATACTATTACTTAATTTTAACAATTCAAATCCAATTATATGTCGTATAAATTCCAGATATAGTGGCATATATTTCTGCAAACAAACATCTAAATATGCCGATTAATTTTGCTGTTGTTGTTGTTGGGTTTAATGTACAAAAAATAAGTCTTATGAGCATTTTGTGTGTTTTGCATGTCAGTTTTTTATTTATAAAGAAACACAGTCATCAAATAAATGTAATGGCGCATGAGTCAACAGTTGCACGACAAGAAAATAATCATGGAAATTAGAATTACTCTGAAATTCATCAAATCAAGTCACTGTTGTTTATGTTGGCCGTTTTTAAAACAGCAGCCAAAGTGGTTTCCAATAGAGGAATCAGACTGGTGCTGTGAATTTACCCAATAAGTTTACATATTCAGGATAGAACACTGAGTAACCCGAACGACTTTAATGTTAAGGTTAAGAAACTACAATATTAAAAACTCTAGAAAACAAAATAAAATAAAATACTCGACTAATTTAAAAATTAAATTAGGACATTACAAAAGTATAAGTGTGAGATCCAAGATTCAATATAATGTGCAAAATAAATACATTTTCACATTTTTAGTGAAGTTAAAGTGTCATTTTGTTTGCTTTTTATCTCCCTTTTCTCTTTGTTTTCTCCTGCAGTAGCGTCCAGTCGCCAGCAGGGTGTCGCCGGTCCAGCAGGCGGCGCTGTGA
This sequence comes from Stegastes partitus, assembly GCF_000690725.1. Classification (NCBI taxonomy): domain Eukaryota; kingdom Metazoa; phylum Chordata; class Actinopteri; family Pomacentridae; genus Stegastes; species Stegastes partitus. Next base: position 54,121 of record NW_007578832.1, on the reverse strand, counting down.
CGAACCGACTGTGGGCGGAGCCGCGGCTGAGAAGGAGAACAGCTCCCGTGTGATTGGAGGAAGTAATACATCAACAAAGAAAGATGGCCGAAGTCATAGAGCTGCAGAAGCTGAAGGTTGGTGCAGATATTGAATTAATGTCTTAAAACCGTCATTAGGTCGGTTTGTTGGTTTGTAAAGTGTCGTAGCTGCCGTTAGCTGTGGCGCCGGACACCGAGGAGACGGAAAAATACGCGGTTTGAGGAACAAAATGTCGCCGCCGGTCGTGAGTGCGAATAACCGGCGTGTGTTCAATGAGCTAACAGCATGCTAACGTTAAAGTACGTGAATTAGAAAACACATGTTAATGTAATATTAACTAAAATCAGCGAATTTTGTTGGATAAAAAGTGACCAAACGTCTCTTTCCCGGTTTAATTGTAATTAAGGGATCCACAATCAAGTGTGTGTGATGCTGTAATGTGAGTTAGCCGGATGTTAGCCGCACGGTCACTGTTGCGCGCTTCGGTTGCTAAAAGCCGCTTCCAGACATGGACCCCGCTACGGTCATTTAACGGCACCTAAACGCCTCATATCTGCTCACTTTTCCATTGAAGCTGCACTCCTACCGGGTCGTACCTCGTATCATTTCAAACCCTAGTGTGACCAGCATGCCGCCACATTACCGGGTTAGACACGGACCTGGTGTGTGATGTGATTTGAGGGCAGAATTTTAACCATTCTAGCGTGAAAATTGGTCCTAAAACAACACTGAGAGTAAAAGTTTGCATTCAGGATCACTTTGCTCTACAATTTTACATCCGTTGCAAACTGAAATGTCCTTAAAAATAAACTTGGCTGCAATGAAGACATTAATTAGACTCACTGCTAATGAATGTTGTTTAGCAGGAAGTGGAGTTTAATTTGTTGCCTCCAGCTGTTTGTAGGTATAATTACTCAGAGTTTATTAAATACCTCCAGCATTAAACTGCAGAGAGAGCGTTTATGCATGCTGCACAACAGCAGTCACTTCAATAATTACTTGTAATTGTGCATTATTGCTGAAATGATGACAGTCATGATTCCAACAGTACATGACACTCCTGACTTGTCCTCATGTCATCCAGGTGAGCTGGAACACACAGAACAGGGTTTCCATGGGGCATTAAAAAGCATTAATAGTCATCAAATCGAAAATTGAGGCTTTAAATAGCTTTACAAAGTATTACATTTGGTTCTCAGTGGCAGTGGAACAGCTACTAAAAGGATCATGTGGGGTTATGATGTCTCCAGCTGTTATCAAGGTCTGAACTTTTAATCATGACGCTAAAGGAGGTCGGTGTCTGCCACCAGCCCGATACAATAATGGTGATCAGGATTTTGTTTCTGGAGTTCAAAGTATTGAAAATATCGTCCTCCAGATTTCCACAAATATTTTGCCAGTTACTCTGAATAATCCGTAGATCTTAATTACTTTGCAGAAAAACCTTCTGCTTGTTAAATGAGACGTCCTGCTTTTGTCTGTGGTCTGGTTGCAGCTTGCTGAGCTGAGGCAGGAGTGTGAGGCCAGAGGTCTGGACACTAAAGGAAACAAAGGGGAGCTCATCGCCCGGCTGCAGGCTTATCTGGAGGAGCACGGTGAGGCTGAATGTGCTTCATGTAATCACTCAGATGTATTAACATAAACACACAGAAGAAAGATTGTGTTGTAGCTGCATCAGCTCAGGTTTAGACGAACAGTTTCTCCATACAGTGCCAATACGAGATGCTCTTCATGTCTGTCCTGTTTATTAATTCCGGTCTTTTATGCATTTTAATTGTGATGAAATCTCTGATCTCTTTCTGCTCTCTGGGTTCCAAACAACAGAGGAAGATGTGGACGTGGATGATGTTCTGGCAGAGGATGCCGTGGTAATAGGATTGTTTTTTTTCCACAACGTGTACTCGTTCACTGCTGCTTCTGTCTCACACGGAAATATTAACGTTTTCTTCTTCATTGTAGGACTTCACCAAAGTTGAGAGTTCCAACAACGTGAAAGCTGTCAAGGAATCTGAATCTCCTGAGAGCGAGCCGTGAGTTTGTCTTCAGTTAGTCGTTGTTCTGTTGTTCTTCTGTGGATAAGAGAACAGTGTCCTTTAAATAAACACGTCAGAGCGTAAATGATGCCAAGCAGCTGAAGTAGAACACAAGAAAGACTGAACACAGAAGATGGGTGGATATTATGAGAGAGGTTTGTGACATGTGCAGTTGGACCAGACCCGAATATTTGGTCGTTGGGGTGTTATCCGGATCGTTATTTTGATATTTGGATATTCGCCTGCTACACTGCCCACCCGTCCATTTCAGAAACTGGTATTCGGACCAGCCCTAATGTGCAGCATGTCGTGATCCTTCATGGCCAGAAACGGCACAGCCTGGCCTCATATGAGTGGATAAGTTAAGAAGAAGAAGCTCTATGCTGGTTCTTTGAATGTTCACATGATAAAACTCTGACTCTGGTAAAATCTGACTGAGAGGCCAATGCCAGGCCAGAGGGAGATTTTAAAGGAATTCTGGAGAAAAAAAAAATTGACATTTTTGCTTCTGCCTCATTAAAACCAACTAAATTAAAGAGTAAATAAAATCAGTGAGGCTGATGTTGTTGAACCTGTTCTGCCAACTTCACCAAACAGAAAGGCAGCGTTACAATGCTGCTTTTATTTTAGTCATCGCAGCTGCAGAATTACACAAAAAGGAAATTGAATAACACATCCCGGTACAGGGACCTCCAGAGCAGAAGGAGGTAAATATACAGCTAGTTTAGCATAGCATAAACAGCAAAAGGACGGGGAAAGGGCGTCACAACTAACTCTCAACTTAAAAATAATTAAATTCCTGAAAGCACCTTCAAAGCTTACGTTATATTTTTCTTGTTTAATTTGGACAAAAAAAGCAGATTTTTAATACCTTTGAGCAGGGCCGATGGTTTGTGGACGCTGGCTTCTCCAGTTTGTTTACGTGAAGCAAAACTAAGGTCTGTGGCTGCTTAATGCAAGTATAAGAAATGTAATTTGTACAATAAATATATATATTTTAAAACATGATACTTTTCAAATATAAAGCCGAAACTGGGCTGACTTGTGGACAAGAAATGTGGAAACCAGGAAATAAAAAATAATCTGAATTTAAAAGTCATGCTTTAGGAGACTGACTCTCACACAATGTATTTTAAGGAAATATGTGTTGTTGTTATTATTAATGAGATAAATGAGATCGTTTAGGCCATCCAGTGTGGTGCTGTGGTGTTTGCAGGAGATGTTCTGAAGCAATAAATAGAAGAATCAGACAGAAATGGACCTGAAGCAGCAAATGCAGGGTTACAGATTAACTGTGTGTGGTGCTGCCTCTGAATTCCTCCCGTTTTGCCATTTCTGTGAGGTTGCTAGGCAACCAGCAGGAATTTAGAGGTAATTTCATCTTGTGTTTCACATGTGGAGGATCAGCGGTCTTCAGGTTCGGTATTAAAGTGTCCAACCAGGTCATCGCATTCTGCATCTGGTCTTTATGGGTTTTTGTCTTTTTCTGCTTTCAGACCTGCTGAGAAGAAAGTGGTGAAAATTGCTCCTCCGTCGTCCTCCAGCGAAGTACGTACGACGTGTTTGCCTGCACTAATGAAACCTGATATTCAGTTAGCATGAAGCAAACACAGATAACAAGCGTCTTCTCATCAGTCTTTGTTCAGAGAAATTAGAAATGATGATCTTAGTTTCTGTTCACCTGATGTTTCCCAACTCAGCAGTTTTCTGACACGTGTGATCAAACTCAACACATCTGACGTCTGTGCAGCCGGCAGTCGGTGTAATAAAGAAGAGATTTTTCCAGGAGAATTCTCTTTCGAGTTAGTAGATATGTGGCGTTTCTTCGTCTTGATTTAATTGTTTATTATTATTATTTACTGCTTGTCATCGCTGCTTAACTCTCTGAAGCCCAAAACCTGCCGGCAGGTGACACAGACAAGTCTTCTTTGCAAAAGTCCCAAAAGTTACACCATTTATTAGAGCCAGAAGCTGTAAAAACAGAGATTATTGTCAGATTTTCAGCTTTCCTACGGCCCTTGAACTCCTCATCTGTGACATGCCATTCTGTGAGAAAACTTCACCAAGTCTCTGCCAAAAATTTGCCAAAAATAGACTTTATCCTCGAGTCAGATTCTGTCAAAAAGAAAAAAAACGTCCTTTGTCTGTGCAACTGTTAAGGCATTAGAGACCCAACAGTCATGTGACAAAAGTTCAGAGACCTTTCTACTGAGCTGGACTGAACTGCAGGCTGTGTTTACACAAAGTAGATAGGAGAAGAATGTAAGCAGTACGATATCTCTAGTATGTCAATATTGTTTTCTCTTTGGTGATGTATGGCCTTATTAAGACACGTCTCAGTTCTCTACTTCCAGCTATGGACGTGCTGTTACTACAGAGGTGCAGGTGAACCTTTGCTTTATGTTCTGATTTTAAATTTTCCCTTTTTTTGTTGTGCAGCGACTACAGAAGAGAGCCGA
>NW_007578832.1:35543-49047 GCF_000690725.1 Stegastes partitus | reverse complement strand
AGAAGAGGACACGACGACGTCACACGCAGCGAGCGTGCTCAGTGTTTACAGAAGTAAACATGGATGGTAACGGTGGAGCGTATCTGCCACTCCCCCGCCGCCACCGATGGAGGAAACAGAAGTGTGAGCGCTAACTAAACTAGCATCAGCAGCCAAGTACTGCCTGTGGGTTCCACCCCGGGGCAGCACTCCGACGGTGTGGAAGTGTCCCCGAATATTCTGATATTCATCATTATTTGGGCCTGAATATCCAGAGACTAGAAAGTACTACTGGGACCAGCCCTGCTAGTTATTATAACAACTATGAACAATAATTAACAACTAATGAGCCTTCCAGCATCAAGCCCTCCTTGTATCTCGACCTCCATCTTGACAATCTGACAGCCTTGATATCCAACATGAAAGACGGTTTTACATTTAGTGTTGGATTATCGAGTCACGACTTTATATATAAAACATTCAGGACTTCATTTACATGTTTTCATTGTTGACCACAGATTTTATTTTGGAAATGTTGATGATCTTTGCTCATTACAGTTTTTATTTTTTAATGACTCCTTTACAGTTTTCTTTGTTTTCTTTTGACATGAGTGTTGCGCCGTTGGTTTGGCACTTTTTTAATTTCGTTGTACTTGTTACAGTGACAATAAAGATTCTGTTCTATTAATCTTTAACTTTTTCCTTTATTGAACCACTAACATTGACTAGAAACAGTTGAAGCTACAGCTAGTAAAGTTCCTCAGCTTGAAGACGGTTCTCATTAATGTAACAGGACGAGCAGGTAGATCAACGTCTATTTATATCAGCAGCTGTTTTACCAACCAGGAGCTTCAGGGTGTGATTCTGCAAACATCTGCCAAGTCCTGAATTAAACTCGTCCGTGTTTCAGCGCGTCTTTGAGGTTTTAATGTGTTGACGTACAAATGAATGTGTAGTTTCTATTTAAACTGGTTCATTTTATTTTCTCTTTTTTGTTTTACACTCTCAAGTTTTTCTCTCCTCTGACCCACATTTCTGACTATTTCTATATGACAACAAAGACGATTTAAGTAAATCTGATGTTGATGTTGAAATGTTTTGTCTCCTGTTCTTTAGGTTTGGTTTACCCAACGATGCTTCGAGTCCGTCTCCAGGTTTGTTTTCACTTTATGCTTCACTGAGCTGACTTGTTTTGAGTGGATTGATGTGTTTTAAAAATCTGTGTAACGTAAAATGATATAATACTTTCATTACATCTTTCTCTGTATTCTCTACCTTCTGTCTCCAAACAGGTCTGGTTGCAAACAGTAAAGCTGCTGTAAGTGTCAAACAAGCTTCATTCATCACTCGTTTCATTATCGCTCCAGTTTGTCAAGAGTTGATTTAATTTACGTCATTCTGTGTCCCGTGCAGGTGAACGTCGACCAGCTGAAGAAGAGAGCAGAAAGATTCGGCATGAACGTTTCTTCTATTTCGCAAAAGGTAACCGTGAGCGTGTTCTCACTGAGCAGGAAGGATTCAGTTGACGTGTTTCTGTCGTTATTTTGTTGTTTTTCTGTCCCTTTGGGATTCAAGTTTGGCATCAACATGATTTTATCAAGTGAAGAAGCAGCTCAGAGTAAACTTCTCCTTCGCTGGTGGATCTGATGGGAAGTAAATGTCTCAAGAATTAACAAACATGTTTTTTCAGATGGAAGAAGATGAAAAGCTGAAAAAGAGGAAGGAACGGTTCGGCATCTTAACAAGCGGAGGTTCGGCCGGCGCAGACGACGCCGAGGTAAAGGTTTGTTCTTTATATCTAATCACAAAAATAACGACCACAGCACGTTAATTAGTTTGACCGGCTGTGTGTTAATGTTTTCTTTCTGTTTTTCTCTGCAGGCAAAGAAAATGAAACGCGCTGAAAGATTTGGAAAAGTGTAAATAGTGTTTGGGGTCGTTTTTTTTGTAAAGTGTTTTCATGACCAGAGATTCCTGAAGATGACAAATATCACTAATACGGTTCCTGTGAAGCAAAAGTACACTTAAATACAAATATACAAGTTAAATTGTTTGAAGATCACAGAAACACGTCTCTGTGATTTAGTAAGTTAGTCGCCTGTCGATTCCTAGACGGACGTTTTTGGTCCCGGGAGGCCTTAAATCATTTATTAAACTCTTTTTTTTATTGACTGTTCTGCTGAGGAATATTTCTGAGGAGAGATTCTTCTGGTTTTAAGTTCACGTTGTCGCAGCTGCACTGAAATCCGTTTATCACGTCTGCGTGAAGCAGATCCAGTCGTAGGACTCGTCGAGCAGCTTCCTGCAGCTGTTTCCAGCTGCTCAGTGGAATTCTTCTCCTCCCTGGTTTTAGGTGATTGAATCAGGCAGAAGACGTGATCAGGATGAGACAATGAATAGTTTAACTGTGAAGCAGCTGCAGAAACACCGACACAAGCCAAAAACAAACAGCCGCTGATGACCAGTTCTTTCCTCAATAAAAGCTGAAGTCAAGTTTGTCACAGTAGAGACACAACTTGTAATTCTAGTGATGATGATAAAACTCTTCCAGCTAACACCAACCTGTCATCCTTAACGTGTGTTTTTCGTTATCATACATGCAACAAGGAAAACAGGAGGTTTTGTGTTTCATTCGTTTAGGTACTAAATTTTCAACAATTGAGGCTTAAAAGCAGAAACGTGTAGTTTGCAGTAGTTTAAACTGTATTTCTGATTACCGGCTGTGAGGGAAACGTTTTAAATGACTTAACTGTGTGCATTTAATTGTACTTTTGATTAATCAGCAGCCTGTTAATTTCTTGTTTTCTAAATTGGGGATTCTGTTGGTACACTGCTTCAGTTATCTGTCCATTTTATAACATTTTGTGATTTAAAATAAATTGTTTTCAATTTTTTGACACATGCCTCCTTCATTTGTTATTGTTGAATTGTTTTTTTGTTTGTTTTTTATCACTGGTGAAAGAAATATTTAGTCAGTTTTGCTCAGAAGTACACGAGTGTCATGTGAAGTCCTCCACTGTGTTCACTTGTTGATGCAGATATTGGGACATTTAACCACACGAACCATCCATCCATCATCTATAAACCTTAATCCTCACTAGGATCATGGGGGGCTGGAGTCTGGGGTCTGTAAGTCTTGTTGTCACCTTCAGTAGATTTAATAGACGTTCTGTAAAAGTCAGTCAGGTTTTAATTTCCTGTTCTGGGTGATTCACATTTGTGCTCCCCAAGAATTCAGACTTAAGTTAGTTTAGACTTTAGCTGTAGAAAAACATTCAGGTCTAATCTTCTACTTCTTAAACTCCAGGATTTTGACAGAGGAGGTCATGAGGAGGTCGACCACAGGAACATTTTTGCCAAGTCACCCTCATTGAAATCTCCACTGTGGCTCACATGCTCTGACCTGAAAGACCTGAAGTCCCTCATTTGCACTTTGTTCACTTCAGATTTGACTTTCCAAAAGATGCAAATACAGTTTTATACGTCGTGCTGAGTCGTACTGAGCTCACACGGTGCAGATATGGGAGCTTAAGTTAAGCTTGATTGATATTGCCTCAGGTAGACGATGGAGAAGTGGGTTTTCTGAAGGTTTGTGAAGATGGAATTACCTGTTTTTGCAGATAAACTCTGCGCGTGATACCTGTTGAGCTCTACGCTGTTAATCAGCTGAACAAAGCTGAGCTACCCTGCATGTTTATTTTTTTATTTAACTTTTTTTTAAACCAGGAAAAAGCTCATTAAGATTAAAAACCTCCTTTTCAAGAGTGCCCTGGCCAAGACAGGCAGCAGCACACAGAAATCATAATACACGGTGAAATTATATATAGAAGATAAGAAATTAACACTCCAGTAGAGATCAGAAGAGCAAAAATAATCATCTGTCAAAACATCTGTGGACTGATGTTTCTGCCTCCAAGTCATTTAAGAACACGTTAAAAGTGTTTAAAGACAGCAGCTCTTGAAGTTTCAGGTCTTTTTGCAAAGTGTTCCAGGTAGAGGGATCAGCGGATTTAAAAGCTTTCTTTCCTCGTTCTGCTTTAGCCTTAGGACCAGACAGCAGCAACAGATCATCACCACCATCATGAACTCTCACATGGAAAATATCCACTCTACCTGAATAAGACTCCTCCACCATGTGCAGCAGGTAAATATAAATGATCTCCTGCAATATTTCTCAAATCTGTTGTTTCTCTTTATATATTTAGCATTTTTTGTCTTTATATTTCACTGAGCAGCTTTGCACTTTATTTTGCTCTCCAATCTCGTTGTACACTGTGTAATGACAATAAAAGGCATTCATTCATTCATTCATTAGATCCTGGACTGGAACCACGTGCAGCTTTTGTACAAATAAAACCTGTAAATAATAATCACGAGGAAGCCAAACAAGCCCAGCCTGTATTTAGCTGCTCAGACTTCCAATAAATGAAGTAACCTATAAATATCAGCAGTAGTGATGAGTGTAACTTTAAATAACGCGATATTCCGGGATGTACCGCAGTAACGTGCTGTGGTTGCCCTGGAGACGCCTGCTGGCCGCCGGTGGAATGAGACTGACGTCGCGGGCCGCCGTGACGTATGTTCCTGTGACGCGCAGAAATTTTAAACTCTCGTCCTTCTCAGTGATGGCGGCTTCGTTTCGTTCTCTCCCTGCAAGCTGTAATAACAAATGGTACTACACCCGGCAGCAGATCGACAACAGCCCATCCCGGCGAGCTGGACTTGATCCCGACAAGGAGCTGTCCTACAGGCAACAGGCGGCCAACCTGCTCCAGGACATGGGACAGCGGCTCAATGTGTATCTTTTGTCGTGGGACGACTGGCGTCTCGGCTAGCCAACATTAGCCCGCTAGCTAGCGAAGTTTAGCTTCTCCTGGAGCCGGCTTGGCGGAGAGCGTGGCCGGTGTTTGTTGTTGTCGTTTACTCGACGGCTTCTCCCTTGTTTGACGTTTCCCGTTTGTTTCACGCGTTAATTTGCGGTTTTAGTACGTCTGCACGAGCTCGCTAACGTCATCCGAGATCGGCGTAGTAGGCTAACCGGGGCCACGACGGCCTGTGTGGTCGGCGGGCCTTCAGGACGTTAGCGTTAGCTTCGCCTCCTGCTGTAAGCGTCCACGGAAGAAAGGTGTAGTGCGGAGCAGCCTGGTTATAACCATAAACGTTATATTCAGGTGTGTTTTCGAGTCTACGTTTCAGATGTTTTAGTTTTCAAAGTTAACTCTTGACTGTGTAGTTTAAAAACGAGCTTCTTCCGGCTAACCTCTGGTGGATTAAGCTAGCTGCGGCTTCAACTTTGTTGTTCTGCCACTGATGTGATCACAGCCTGATGTGATCATGACTACCAGCTGTATTACACTAATTTAATCATGTTGGTTCACATGTAGACTACTGAGATATTTTCTCGACCTGCTGTGGTTTTGATGTGTTTCCACTGTTTACTACGTTGTCCTTAACTGCCATGCACCAGGTCCCAACTTACTATTAATACAGCCATTGTGTACATGCATCGGTTCTACATGGTCCAGTCTTTCACCAGATTTCACAGAAACGTAAGTGCCGTTGTTCGTGCCAATCTGAAGCCCCTGGTGCAGCTGTCAGCACTGGTGTCAGTCACCTCATGAGTCCTTGTGGGTTCCTCTCTGCAGGTCATTGCTCCTGCCGCTCTCTTCCTCGCTGCTAAGGTCGAGGAGCAGCCACGAAAGCTGGAGCATGTCATCAAGGTGGCCCACGCATGCCTCAATCCTCAGGAGCCTTCACCAGACGTACGCAGTGATGTAAGTATCTGGCCGGACGTTTACCTGTGTGTATGTGCGTGTGAGGGGCCGTTTGTGAGGACTGATGCTGATTTTGTGTTTATTAAGAAGCAACAATTTGGCTCTAAACTATGAGGAGCAGCTCTTCGATGTTAAATTTGAATGGATCACCTTCTCAGTTAACAAATTCTATCTTTCACTTTTCTTTTTTCTACAAGGATTGTATTTGTAGTGACTACTCCAATGCTGGTACTTGTAAATTTGTCATGCAATAAAGTTTCACATATTCAAAATTTCTTCTTTACTCTTGGTTTTCTATTTGCATGTAATCTGGCGCCAGTTACTCGGTTTTGTTTTGAGCTGCTGCTCCGTCAGATTTTGAGGGTGCTGTTGATGCATGGGTTGAGAGATCAGAGGACAAAGTGCATCTCAGTGTCTGTAGGTTTTCAGTCCTCCGGGTAATGTGATGTCTAGCAGTTGTAAAACAAGAGCATCTGTACTTGCTGTGCAGCTTCACTTACATGTGAGTCTTTCTCAGCTCTGTAAGGAAGGCGGGTTTCACATGCGCAATTCTACTGCAGCATCAGTAAGCCAACCTTTCATTTGAGCTCAGGAGGCGCTCAGATCAGTGACCAAACATTTTCAAAACTACACTGTATGCACAGTTGCTCTTGTTTGACAACGATTAGAGGCCTCCCAGTGAGTAACGTGCCTGTCCTCTCAACCTCAGGCCTACCTGCAACAAGCCCAAGACCTGGTCATTCTTGAGAGCATAATTCTCCAGACCTTGGGTAAGTTTGGAAGGAAGAACTGGGTCCCTTGATTTCCCTCCAGAAACACATGTGATTGTAAAAATAGAGCTAACCTGTTTTACTTTTGTTCACAGAATCCCCATATGCGGTTAGCAGAACCGGAAATTGACATTCATGCTTCATCTTAGAAGCAGTAACCCTCTGTTACATTACCTGTTGTTTTTGGTTTTGTCATGTCCCTAACTTTTCACATTTCCCTCTTTTTTTTTTTTTTTTGTTGACATAGTTTAAAGAAATTTGTGGTGACCAACACGAGCCAGGAAACAGCTTATAAATTAACGCGTCATTAATGTTTTTCATGTTCAGCTGTTGTTGTTGTCCGGGGTGCTATCCGAGTGATATTCCACATTTAGTCTGACTCTCCACACATTGTTCATTTTCTGGTTTTCAGGGACTTTGCTAATGTTATTGGCATGGAAACAGGATTAAATGAAATCCATATGGCTCATATATTCAAGTTTGACGTCTGCATTTCGTGTATTAAACGCATCTCCTTTTTTTTGTCCCCTTTTTATTGCAGCTTTTGAAATCACCATCGATCACCCTCATACTCATGTTGTCAAGTGCACTCAGCTTGTCAGAGGTGAGTATCAACTCTGCAGTCTTGCGATTTTGGAGATTTCAACACGATTCTTCTGTTCGGACAAATCCAGCTGTTATTTGGCAGGTTTTAAGTGTGTTTCTTTGTTCTCTTGTTGTTCCAGCAAGTAAGGATCTGGCCCAAACGTCATACTTCATGGCCACTAACAGGTATACTCACAGTTCACTATTCAGTGTTGTGTGCATTAGGTCTTTAGCAGTTGATTTGTCCAGCAAGAAATGTCAAAGCTTTTTGTGTGTAACTCGCAAAAACTCAATATACTGAATGTCTGTTCTCTTTTCTCCTTTTTTGTGTGTTGTTTGTGTTGTTTTTTTTTGCCCCCCTGGACGCATCCTGCCACGTAGTCTGCACTTGACCACGTTCTGCCTGCAGTACAGTCCACCTGTTGTGGCCTGTGTGTGCATCCACCTCGCCTGCAAGTGGTCCAACTGGGAGATCCCCGTGTCCACAGACGGCAAACACTGGTGGGAGTACGTCGACCCCACGGTCACCCTCGAGCTGTTGGATGGTATGTGCCGTACATTACCGATAACGATTCAGTCCGTGCCGAGAATGACGAGGAAAAAAATGAGTCGGTTAAACGTTTCCATCTAATAAGTGGAAGGGATTTATAGCGTTTCCATCTCCAGCTGATTTGACCTTCTGAACTTTCTGCAGAGCTCACACACGAGTTCCTGCAGATCCTGGAGAAAACACCGAGTCGGTTGAAACGGATTCGCAACTGGAAGGTACGACTTTTATTCAGCTGCTTATTTGAGTTTTCCTGCACTGTGTGGACTTTTTTTTTTTTTTTTTTGACTCACTCTAACGTGATTGTCTGTCTGTCTGTCGTGGCTCCCAGGCTGGAGGTCAAACACCAAAAGTGAAGCCAAAAGTCCAGGAGGAAGGTGACCAGAGGGACACCATGATCAGCATGATCTCCATGGCTTCGTCAGAGAGCACTGTTGCAGGTCTGATGAGCCTCTCAGCGCCGCCGTCTGCCTCCTCTTCCTCGTCTGACAAAGGAGCATCCGGCAGCGCTCAGACTTGGAGCGGGAAAGGTCAAGCTGGAGCCGAGCAGCAGCAGCAACCCAACAACGAGGTCCACGCCCCGGCTAAGGTTTCACTGAGCGAGTACCGAGCCAAGAATGCCGACGTTCTGGCCGCCCAGAAGAGGAAGCTGGAGAACATGGAGGCCAGCGTGAAGAGGGAATATGCCAACGCAGCTCAGGCTCTCATTGGTCAGCAGCAGAGGAAGGAGAAGCAGCAGCATCATCACCAGCAGTCCAGCTCCTCCTCCTCTGAAATGTCCAACCCCTCGCCCATTATTCTTAAAATCCCCCTGGAGAAGGAGAGACACGACAGGAGCTCTCTGAAAGTTCGCTTCCCACTGGCTGGCGGAGGAGGAGGCAGCGGGCACAGCGGCAGCACCCGAGGTCAGGATCCGGACATCAAAGTCAGAATACGAGTGCCTGAGAAGCAAAGGGGGAGTTCGGGAGAGGAGGGCAAGAGCAGGGACAAGCACAGGGAACGGTCTAACCACCATCACCACCACCACCATCACCACCACCATTCCTCCTCCAGCAGTGCCTCACTCTCCTCCTCACACAAACATTCATCCAGTTCCAGCGGGGCACTGGGAAGCAGCAAAAAGGTCCCGAGTGACTCCTCTAGAACGAGCTCTTCGTCCTCTTCGACCTCGCGTAAGAGGACGCACTCCCAAGATCCCACAGCAGGCTCTCACCCGGCCTCTAAAGTCAGCAAGTCCTCTAGGAACCCCTACCAGCTGCCGTCCCTGTCTTCCTCCTCTGGGCAAACTTTGGGGCACGGTCCTGACATTCTCCCCGCTCTGGGCCTTCCCCACCACCAAGGGAGCTACTCACACTCCAAGAGCGACAAGACGGACACTAATGGGCACAGTGCAGCGGGCGGGGCCCAGTCGAACGAGTACCAGGACACTTTTGAAATGCTAAACTCGCTGCTGAGCGCGCAGGGGGTCCAGCCGTCCCAGCCATCCATGTTCGAATACAGATCTCAATATGGGGACTATCGGTACTCTGGTGGCTCCAGAGGGAACAACCCCAGACCCCCACCCCTGCCCTCAGAACCGCCTCCCCCACTGCCGCCATTACCCAAATGAGTTCCTGATCAGGGGACCACGTTGTGTACATTGTACTTGACATCATAGACATCCATCTTGTTACATAAAGTATTGTATAATCTGTTTGTTTTTTTTTTTTGTTTTGTTTGTTTTTTAAAAACTCACCCAGCATTTTTATAGGCTTCGGTGTGACAGCAGAGAAATGTACTGGTGGGATAAAAGACTTTTATCTTTTTACAGTGCACTTGTGGGGCAATAATGAGGCTTGAAAAGCTTGAAAAAAATGTGAGAAAAAAAAAAAGATTTACAGTAAAGTGTAGATAATATTTTTTTTTTTTCCTTTTCTCCTCACTTCAAATGAAATGTGATGATGGGACCTGATTTAGAGGAAGTCAGTGTTTTGGAATCAAAGAAACGAGAAGATTTCCATCACATACCTGTTAGGTCTTCTTACCGACTGTCTTTTTTATAATGTTTTTATAGTGTGTTATTTATTAATTGAAAGCTTAAAAGAAAAAAAAAGAAATGGTCCCCTTTTCTACCTTTTTTAAGGTTTCCCCTCTTATGTTCCTTTTGGCCAGAGGAACCTTTCTTCATCATGACTGTACAGGCTAGTTTGAGAGTGCATGTCTCCAAAGCCATCTTTTCAATATTTTTGTCCTTTTTCAGAAAAAAAGAAAAAAGAAATTGTGTTTTTTTTTTGTTTGTTTGTTTTTTTGTTTTTTTTTTCAATAGCCATAACCTCTAAGAAAACGAAATAGCGACATCCCTGGTGTTTATCTGTTTTATTTGCTGCATTATTTGGTTAAGTTGTACAAAGATTGCAAAACGTTTAAAACAAACATGAAATATTTTTTACATTTTGTTATGGAAAAAAATTGCAAAAAAAAAAACTAAACAAAAAAGAGATGTAAATTAAGAAAGCTTTTTCTTTTTAAATTTTGAGTGTTGCAGTCATTGTTTTAAATGGTTGTAAAATATTCATATTCAGTTCTCTAATGGATACACTAAGTTCATACCAAGGACACGCATCTGTTCAAAGAGTTTAAACATATCGACCCGCTGCGGTCACAATGAAGGATTTGCCAACAACAAAAAAAAGTCTTTTTTGCTTCTTGTCATGTACCATTTTCCTCAGGAGGTTCAGTCTTTTAGAGCGATCACAGCTAAACTCAAAGATAGATTTGGACTGCATATATAAATATACATCATTTTCCGCAGTGTTGGTGTCAGCGCTGCCCGGCAGGTCACCCCTAAAAATCATGTCCTGGTGACCTTCTCCAGCACAGTATACTAAGAGTATTATCAGTACACAATATTAACGATAAATCACAGGTCATCTGTCTGTTTTTATGTCATTTTGGGGATGATTTTAACGTGTAAACTCCTGTGTATACCTGTCTGTTCATGCTGATCTGATTTTAATCATGTTAAAGTTGTCTTTTGACTCCATACTGTCAAACTAAATTGGTGGATATCCAGCTTGAGATTGTTTTATTATCCATCCACAAGCCATTATTCATTTTAAAAAAAAAAGAGAGAAAAGAAAATGTTTGCATGTGTTCTATAGTTGTGTAAAATCAAATATGGGAAGCAGGTTATCGATATACCTCCACCACAGGGTCTCAAGCATGAAGTCTAGTACTTAATCAGAATTGATGTTTTAAATTTTGTGTTTGAGCAAAAACAAGCGAAAGAGGTGCTATTTGTTGGCAAGAGGATCGGGTATCACCTGTACATTTGATTCATATTAAGCTTTATATGGGTTTGATTGTGTAGTATTACTGCTCTTAACCTGCTCTGTTTTATCGGTTTGTAATCAAGAAAAAAAGAAAAAAAAGAACCTCTTTGTTTTAGGCAGTTCACAGTAATGCAGTACAACAAATCAGCCATACAATTGTAAAATATTTTTTTGTTCCCTCGGTCTATGGAAAATATGCTGGAAAAGAAAAGCTCCTTGCTCAGGCAGCAAAGGTTTTATTAGTTATTCAACTCTTGGTTGTAACAGGGAAACGGTAAATGCACTGAATATTTATCTTAGTAGGTTTGCCTACAATGCAATTGACAAAGTGTTACATGTATAATTGTTAGACTATTAGAATAGATTTCCGATATATCATTGCCATCCTTGAAACTTGTTTTATTTGATCTGGGCAAATCTTCCAATTCAAGTATTAACATTATGCTGTGAGAAAGTCATAAGAAAAAACAACACATTTCGTAATTAAAAAAAACCCATATGTGAGACAAACGGAAGACACTCATGCAACCTAACAATGCAAAAATCACATAGCTACAATAAGTTTCATGGTTTTTCACGTCTTGGTGTTTTTAGTGACACTCAGGTCTGGAAATGAAACGTTTTGGGATTTTTTTTTTTTTTTTTTTTTGTTTTGTTTTTCAGTTAAAAAGTTATATGTGAACACTGTTCTTTTTGATATAATGTGGTTGCTTTATTCTCAAAGTCAATAAATATTTTAAGAAAACCCTCATTTGCATGTCAAGTTTTTACTGCAAAGTTGTGGGTGTAGAGGAAGATGTATGTTTGGACTCATTTTGAATGGCAACTCGATTGGCCAATGAAATATGGGAAGGCTGGGCTTCTGACCAATCAGGGCTCTTGGTGGGCGGGGTCAGTTTTCGTCCGCAGTGGCTGTGGCAGTTAGCAGAGAATGCAGGAAAATCGACGTAGTTAGCTTCGAGAGGTTGCACTCGGTCGGACGTCTGAGAGGAAGGTAAGCGGTTATAAACGAATAAACGAGGGCATATTCATGTTCAGGCATTGCGGTGTTTCGATAACACCAAGAAAGACGGCGGTGTGTTCCCGTAAGGCAGCAAAGCTCGTTTCTTAGCTGCAAATTGTGAAAGTTAGCGGTTAGCTGCGGTTAGCAACGGCTACACAAAGATGGCGACTCCGTAACTGAAAGAGTGACGCAGTAAAGAGAGGCGGGCTAAAGCTCGGCGTGGCGCCTGGTTAGAGTTCCCCAAGAGGGAGAAATATAATTCTGGAACTATATAATCAATTAAAATAAACTCCCACCCTCCCTAAAATATGTAAGGCTTTGTCTGTGTTGATGTTTCGCCTGTTGGTTATCTGCGTAATATTCCCAAACTTGTAGCAAAATTGATGAGTGTCGTAACTGACAAGCACGCTGATGTCCTGCTGCCTGCTTAACGTTAGTTTATTGTGATGACTAACAATGATAGAAACTATGACCTGCATTGCTTCAGCTGCTGTACTGATGATGTTTTTTTGCGTTTAGATACCGATGTTGTAGCTTGTTTAGCGTGAGTAACGTCAGTGTTTATTGCCATCCCTGACCTTTGGACCCAATTTGTTTTTTAAAATGGTAAATAAGCCACGTGTGTGCGTAAAATAAGGGGCTGTAATCTCCTGGCTTAATCTGCAGGATTTTCTTTTTTCTTGTAGTTACTTTACATCCATCCCTATAATACATGTCTCTATCAATTTATTAAAACTTTAGTCTATAAATTGTCAGAATATAACTAAGCCTCGTGGTCATTTTCCAGAGTCTTTTTCAACCAGCAGTGCAAAATCAGTGTTTTTGTTGTTGTTGTTTTAGTTTAATATACCAGTTGTCCAAAATTTGGCAATAAACCTTCACAATCAAGTAGCTTAAAGGAGGGCAAGTTTGCATTTTTCCTTAGAAATGCATTAACTCATTAGCAGTTATTATGTATATATGTAGTTTAAATGAGTAGGTAAACAAAAAATGCCTGTTGCTCTTTCTCTTGACTTGTCAACACTTCATTTTATCTCTACTGATTCGTGTCCATATTTAGCGTATGTATGTAGAAACTATTTTGACGAAGAAACACCACATAATGTCCATCATATTATTTTCCTTTCACAAGGAAATGTTTTTAAGTGTTTGATTCTGTCCAGTACAAAACCCAAGGATAACTATGATGACCGATTGATTCTTAAAAAGCTGCAAATTTCATTTTCTGTTGATTCAGTAGTTCCTATCCTATGCTTCAGTTAGTACTTTTACATTTGTGAAATGTAATAACAATATTTTATCTGTTGTATTTTTATGTAACCCAGTGCAATGCTTTCCCTGAATTAGTTTGACCAACAGTACGACAGTTCTTTAGTTTTAATATTATAATTTGTAAAATTTAGGCAACAAATTCTTACATTGGAGAAACTGAAATTAACAAATACGTCATTTTTGCTGAAAATATATTAAATGGTCTGATCAGCTGATTTATAAATTGTTTTTAGGAGTAAGTGTAGGTTCAGTTTTTGTATTTC
>NW_007578832.1:25712-35184 GCF_000690725.1 Stegastes partitus | reverse complement strand
TTTGCACACAGTGATTTCTTTGTTGTCTTGGAAAACAAAAGTCAGAGATTCAGTTCATCATCAGATGAATAAATCTTCACACTTGAGAAGCTGTAACCAGGGATACTTTTTAGCTTGAAGGCAAATAAATCATTTACTGATTGATTTTCTATGATGCACACGATTGATTAATACATTGATTCTGCTCACATTTTTTCAGACTTGAAATGAACAGGATACGAATCCATGTTTTGCCCTCGAGTCGGAACCGGGTGACCCAGACACCTCGACCTCAGGAGCCCCAGGGCTGCTCCTTCACCCTGCGTCCTTGTTCTCAGCCTCGTCTGGAAGGCCTGGAGTTCTGCATCAAACACATTCTGGAGGACAAGAATGCACCGTACAAGCAGTGCAGCTACGTCTCTGCCAAGAACGGCAAGCGCTGCCCCAATGCTGCCCCGAAGGCTGAGAGGAAAGATGGGTGGGTGGAAGGTCAAAGTTTCATCTCCGTTTACAACAGCTATAAACCTGTTAAACCTATTTCTTGTTCACTGTGAGTCTCAATCTGTAACTTCAGTCTCTGGAGGACAGGAGCCACAAATATTAGACCTCAGTAACAGCAGCTTTCTTACATCTTTTTTTCCCCAATGCCTGTTCTGCAGAGTGACGTTCTGTGCAGAGCATGCTCGCAGGAATGCCATGGCTCTCCGAGCTCAGATGAGAAAGGCTTCTTCCGGTCCTTCCCCAGAGACTCTATTATCTCAGCTTAGTGGATACAACCGTGCAGAGACACACAGCCTGGATGGAGGACGCTCTGAAGCCAGCCGTGTTCTTGGTAAATTGCCTTGTTTTAGCTCGAAAATGCTGAACCGCAGACATCTCAGTGAAGCTAAAAAGCCATGTTAGGGTTTAATGTGTCTGTGTGTGTAAAAGGCAACTTAAAAGCTCAAAGTTACCTAAAAAGGTGAGTTCCTTGCCTTAAATGCCTCATGCTTCCAGACCTGGCTTTTCTTCCTTTAATTATTTAACATCACCATGTGGCACATTTGCAGACGTTTGGCCTCACACAAACCTTGCAGTCCACCATTATTTTGTCACTAGAGAAGCTTATTTAAGGGCTATATCCTATGCTCAGAGGTCCAGGGTTATGGGATGTAACCAACCCTGACTTGCTCGTGTTTTATCTGTGAAAGATAAGATAGAGTAGACTGAACTTTTCAGGAGAGTGACCTGAAGGAGACATGAGTAAAACAGCCTTTCAGACAGAGGGAGAAAGACTTGCTGCAGTCATGTACAGCAACAAAGAACTTGATTTTGAAAAAATACAAATATATGCCTGCAAATGTGAAAAATATGGGCTGCTTACTGTCATGTGCATTAATGCTGTTCAGGTGATATCTGTATTGGTCTGTAAATGTGAGTATTTAATTTGTTATGATGTTTGTATACACGTGATTCTCTTTGAAGACGACGACAGTCTGAGTGAGGAGGAGCAGGGACCTTTGGTACTGGACCAGACATGGAGAGGAGACCCAGACAGTGAGGCCGACAGTGTCGACAGCGATCACGAGGACCCTCTTAAGTAAGCTGACCTATCTGGTCATTTTTCAAGTTTGGAAATTGAGATCGGTTATCTGTGACTGTAGGAAACAGACAGAAAGCTGTGCGGTAATCAAAATGCTTTATGATCTTTTACTTCCAATCTGCTCCCCATGTTGCTCTGAGGCTTGACAGCAAAGTCTGTAGTAGTTTAAAGTACAGCGTGGATTGAATGTCCCACTGCAGACAACATGAAGGGAAGGAACCAGTACTTCAGAGTCATACTTCTTATTTTATGACTGATGGCCTGAATTTACCCTGAAGCTATTACTGTTGTCCCATTTCATGTCACACACTAACTCTGAGCTGATTTTGAATATACTGCATGTTCATGCTGATAAAGTACAATGAGTGTGCAAACAACAAACAAGGTTTTTGAGTGTGCTGTTGATGGACAGGATTTTCCACAGTTCACAGAAGAGCTGGACGAGCTTCCTACAGCAGTCAGAAAATGTTCTGGAATGGCTGCGAAAAGATTTAGTGCTTTATAACAAATCTAAAATGTTTGGGAAAGCATTTCGTTCCTCTGTTATGTTAAATCAGCAGTTACTGACAGGAACAAAATAGAGATTATTTTCTGTGTGTTGTTAAACTATGTATTATTTAGATTTCTTGTATACTAATACCAAAAACAATATATTATGGCATCAACCTGAGTCGTACCCATTGTGTGTAATTGTATAAGATAAAATACCTTGATTTAAGATTTTTCGCGGAGCACTAGTTGGACCTCGTTTGACGACTTGAGTAGAGCTGATGTTTTTTTTCACTCCTTTTTATTTGCAGACATGCAGGCGTGTACACAGCAGAGGAAGTGGCACTTATCACTCGAGAAAAGCTCATCAGGCTCCAGTCGCTTTACATCGACCAATTCAAACGCCTGCAGCACCTGCTGAAGGAGAAAAAGCGCCGATACCTGCATAACCGCAAAGTGGAGCACGAAACTCTGGGTAAACATACGACTAATTGCTTAGCTAATTGTGTTTACAGAGTCCTGCCCCTGCATCCGTCAGTGATTATCTGTACGTCGTTGTTTATGACAGGGAGCAGCCTGCTGACAGGGCCTGAAGGTCTGTCCACAAAGGAGAGGGAGAATCTGAAGAAGCTCAAAGCTCTGCGTCGTTACCGCCGTCGGTATGGTGTGGAGGCTCTGCTGCACCGGCAGCTGAGGGAGAGGAGGCAGGCGGTGACGGAAGGAGCTCCTCAGGTGGGACCGTAGGAAAAGAAGTAAACATTTGACTACAAACTACTATCAGAGTCAGTTTACCTCCCTTAGTCGCACTAGTATCTGACAGAGTGACTTGTTTCAGGTTTATCTTATTTGTTCTTGTGATTCATGTCTAAACTTCTAATGTGACCCAAGTGTATGTGGCTGTAACGAATCGTGTTTGAGGTTTTGTGTTGTACAGATGTTCTGGTTGCTCTGGATGTTAGTTTTCAGTTTTTAAAAAAAAGTCACAAAAGAGGAGCTGTCAGCCATGGACCCGTGACTTTAAACTTCATATATTTAAACATGATCTTGTGTTGAAGTGACACTGTCCCATA
The DNA here is from genome assembly GCF_000690725.1 of Stegastes partitus. Taxonomy (NCBI): domain Eukaryota; kingdom Metazoa; phylum Chordata; class Actinopteri; family Pomacentridae; genus Stegastes; species Stegastes partitus. Next base: position 32,064 of record NW_007578832.1, on the reverse strand, counting down.
ATGCAGGATATCACTTTATTTTCTGGCCAAATCAAAGCGTAATTAATGTTATTGATTGAATTTTGCTGTTGCTTCGATGTGTCCTCAAGTATGTTGATTACTACAGCGAATTGAGATGTTGCATACTTTTGGTGTTGAACATTTTTGAGTGCAGCTGAGTGTAATTGAGATCTGAAGCCATCACATGAAGCACATCAGGCAGAAGCTTCGCTGGGTTTTCTTCTGCTGGTTTCTCTGAGAATTTTGTGGAAACCAGGAATGATAATATTCCTAAAGATGGCTGTGGTTTCTGAAGCTTTTACTGTTTAGTCGACAGTTTTGTCACCATGTTTTCTAACACTTACTGTTTTCTCTTGTAGCCACACACGAGAACAGTGAACGAAAAATGCATCTCCTTCGTGGAGGGAATCCGATGCACCAACTCCTGCCTGCCGATGGCCCGACACTGTGTCTCACGTATCCTCTGAGGTTTGAGCTGGAATATGATGTGTTCCGATGCAAGAAACCCCAGATTTTGATAACATCTTTTTTGTATTCTATTTAGCAAGCTAACTTTAGCTCTTTGCTGATGTGATCTCTTGTGAAACTGCTTCACTTTGGCCCCAATCAAGAGCAGCAGCTTGCAGTAGCTGTTACTTTCAAGGGGAGCCTAGAGAAACTCCTTCCTGTGGTCTGTTGATTTTTCCCAGAGTTGCAAAGGGGCTAATCGGTTCAGTTGGAAGGTACAAAATCTCTGCACGACCTACTTTCACCGTAACCCAAAATCATTCACAGGAGCTTTACGTGTTTTCCGATCAGCAGGATTTTTGTTGCAGTTTTTCCCAATTTGAGAAGAACAAAGTAGTTTTATTGCGAGCACAGAATCTTTTGTGTTCCTTTAAATGCCAGTTTAGCTGGATGCCGATTAAACCGAGGGCAGACATCCGTGTTGCATTTAGAACAGACCCTGCAAAGTATTTGTGCTGAGACAAAAATCAATAATGCACTGTATAAAACCACTCAGGCAGAACAGGAACAGCTTTATGTTTGGAGATAATTACAGAAAGCTTACTGTACTTGGCAATTTGTGAGGCTAAAGTTTCCCATTACTCACAATATCCACATGCCAGCATTTGGTTTTTGAGACTAGACAAGTTTTTTTTTTCTTGTGCTTAATATAGCTAAAGGGACTAATTGACTATTTGTCAAATGTGAAATCAATCACCCACTTAAAGGGCTCATTTCTCTACTATCAGCTTCTTAACTTTAACTATTTTGTTTTCCTAGGAGCTTCAGTAGGAAGCAACTGGACTTCTCTCTTAGCTTCTGGGATGAGAGCTGAAACGTCTTCAAGAGACAAAGAGAGAAAGAGGATTACCACGACCTGGATCACTGAGAACCCACAGACATATGTTGTAGGGGTGCAACGATACACAAGACTGACGGTTCGGTTCGATACGTTTTTGTCACGGTTCGGTGCTTTTCCTTGCCTTTGTTTACTTGTTCTTGAAAAATTAAATGTATCTGGTGCAGCTCTGATACATGTGCTGCTGTGCATACTTAGCACCATATAAAACATAAACAACGTCATATAAATAATAATTTATCTGATGGAGAAATCACCCACCTTCCCTAGTGCATTCTTAGCTGCAGAGTATATAATACAAATAAATTGCTCCTTACAAAATAAAGCTTTATGATACCCATCATCTGGGGTATATTCTCAGCAGCATATTAAACAAAAACAGCTCCTTATAAAATAAATCACTCTCTGATGGAGCTACGTCTCACTCGTCTTCTGGAGTGCTAACGGCCGTTTAAATGACTCGGGTATAGTTTGTACCATGTGTGCTGCTTATTGTTTGTGTCTGGTTCCACTTGTTTTCACACCGGGGGGATGTCGGTGTAAATGCGTGTTCATGTTTGTTGTATTTCCACCAACTTACGACAGACTGTTGTTTCCATCAGGGTCATACTTTACACCAAAACCAAAGTAGTCCCAGGCGCGAGATCTGAAGGACGGTGGAGGAGCTTCGACTTAGCCATGTTGCAATGAGCTAGCCTCGCATATCGTCTCAGCAGCTTGGACTGGATGAGTGCGGGAGACGCACGCACTCAGTGGATCTGCGCTCGACAGTGCAGCCCGGAGTAGTCGAGCGCAGATCCACTGAGGTCAGCACAGAGCGCGTCGTCAGAATAAAAAAAAATATGAAATTGCGTATTGTTCGATTAATAGGGCGTACCGAACCGAGACCACTGTATCGAACGGTTCAATGCAGATACGTGTATCGTTGCACCCCTGATGTTTTCTGTTTTCGTCCTCTTTAACAGTAAACTGAACATCTTTGGGTTGTGCACGAAACAAGACATTGTGAGCTGTGGGAAACGTGTATTTTCCAGTGTACATTGTATAGATGAAACAACTGATGGATGTAGCTGCAGCTTAATTTGTTAGGGTGCATCACCATCTTCTCCTTGACACCCAGATGCTCAGACATCTACCAGGACAGCAATCAGGTGCTCTTCAAAATGTGTCCAGGAATGAAGGATGTCCCGTGTGATCGAACCGTTCACATGGGTCAGTCCGATGACCCGCGCTGCCCCCTTCACCTCACCCTGCCTCCCCCCATGTACCAGCCGGAGCAGGAGCCTCCGCCACAGGAGCAGTTCACCCCTGCAAGCAAAGACATGTATCTGAGTGCAGCAGAGCTTCAGCCCACAGAGAGCCTTCCTCTGGAGTTCAGTGATGTAAGTAGAAGCTCCCCGACCGACCCCTCCTCCAACACGTCATGTTGCCCCCTTAGTGTCAGATACACTATTCCTGGTATTTCTGGTTGCTTTCACAGCTGCTGTAACTTGTACTATAACAAATTCCTGTATGTTTGCCTTTGTGGTTTGTTTGAACTGGTGTTAAAGCTGTCAGTGGGGTTTTTCCCAAATGTCTCGCTAGAGTTTCCACTACAGCAGAGGTTAGCTATGCTGCCTGCGCTGTACATGAGCGCTGCACATGGCCTCTGTTTTCACCGTGGATGATGATTACATAATACCTGACTAGCAGCTAGTTTGGCCTCTCAAACAAAGAGCGAGCATCATCTTCACGGTCCAGCAGTATTTTCCTCACTGAAGCCACGTCTGCTGGAGTTGCGTCTTTCTGCCTACGCTCATAAATCTGCGGTTACAGTACCAAACCAACGGTGCCTCGCTTTCTCCGGGCCAATCAGAGCAGACTGGACTTTTCAGGGGGGTAGCCTTAAAGAGACAGGAGCTAATATGGAGGATAAAAGGGGCCGAAGAGAAAAACAATGCACGTAAATATAAACCAGTAAACCATAAAAATAAAATTAGAAGCCTGGAAGTGGGAATGATGGGCTCTTAAAGTCTCACTACCTGAATCTCTGTGGGTTGGAGTTTAGTGTCACTTTTTTTACTGACCAAACAGTCTCATTTTGCCGTTTATACTGCTTTGCTTTCATTCATAAGTAGCTGCTGATGCAAACCAACACTTGTGGCCTTTTTTTGTTCTTAGTAAGTCAGCAGGGACTCATTATGTTGATCAAAAGGTCTGATCAACCAGATATGGATGGATTGTGCTGTGTTTGGCTCTGTTTACATAATGCTGGGGGGAATAATGCAAACAAACAGCCACAGTGAGGTGAAAGGTCAGAATGCTGAAGGCTCTTCCTGTGTGCTGTGACTTCAACATGTCAGTTTTAACTCTGTGTGCAGTGCAGGAGAAGAAAACTGTTGATTGTGGACATTATCAGCGTAACTACACACAAACCTCAAACTGCAGCAGAACCCATAAAACGGTGGTCCGGTTTGTTTGTGGTCTGAAAAGAAAAATAAAACAGACCAACCACACAAGTGTCATAGTGGATCTGATTAGGATCAGCTGAAGCTAAACTCCTGTTAAATACTTCTAGAAGCTCCCTTGGAAAAACTACAACAGGAAGTGATTTGTGTGAACTTGTGTAACTAGAAATGACTCGTACAACGTGTTTCGTGCTAAGATGTAGACTCCATGCTTGTCCGTATTGCGCAGGACTTGGATGTGGAAGGAGACGGGATGCAGGGTCCTCCGTCCCCCCTCCAGTTCGACACGGCTCTGGCCCTGGAGGACCAAACAATCAGAGCCATCGCAGAGGCTCCAATGGACATCCTGACCGGAGAGGATCCAGACCAGGTGGACCTGGACACGCCAGGACAGGAGCTGTCAGAGAGAGACGTGGACGCCATCATGGACGACCAGGTTAACTCCCTATTAAAGGATTTGTCATTTTGAGTTTGTTTTGTGAGTCTTTCTGTCGACTGGTGGTTCTGATATCATCCATCTACAACAATTTATTATTTCAAAATTGCAGCAAAACGATAAAAAGGTTTTCGTCAAGGTGCAACTTCTCTGCATCCACAAATCAAAAGAAAAAAAGTCAACCAGGTCATGGCTGAGGAAGTTTTAAACTTTCTTGAAAATGAAAGGAAAAATGCATTTTGAGTCATTTGCTGGGCTGTAAGGTGGTTCAGTGGTTAGCACCGTCGCCTCGCAGCTAGAAGGTCGCCGGTTCGGACACCCGGGATCTTTCTGCGTGGAATCTCCATGTTCTCCCCGTGCAGCGTGGGTTCTCTCCGGGTTCTCCGGCTTCCTCCCACGAGGTCCAAAAACATGCTGAGGTTAATTGGTGATTCTAAATTGTCCGTAGGTGTGAATGTGAGTGTGCTTGGTTGTCTGTCTCTAAGTGTGGCCCTGTGATAGACTGGTTACCTGTCCAGGTGAACCTGCCTTCACCCTGAGTCAGCTGGGATAGACTCCAGCCCCCCATGACCCTAGTGAGGATTAAGCGGTGTATAGATGGTGCTGCTGTATTTAGGTTGGTTGGCTGATAAATGTAAGTTACAGAAGCAGACGTTGGCTGGGTTCAGATATCCATACTCCTATACTGAATACCAGATAAAGGTTCAATATGTCTTGCGTGCTTTTCTGACCCACAATCCTCTTTGCATTTATGTCAAGTATGAACAAGCTTAAGCTCCTGTTCCATCAGACTGATGTTCAGAGGTTATGGCTCATTATTCAGACAGTAGAATGTCCTGTACTGCATGAGACAGCACATACTAGAACATAACCACAGTAGAAAGAAAAGGGATGCAAATCGCCAACATTTTAATTTGAATTTTTTTTCAATCTTTTGTGGCAATCTCTCTGGTTAACTAAGAATCATCTTGGTAAAGTCCCTGTGCTAACAACAGCACCCAGTTACCACTCTACATGAATGGACAGAGCCATGACTGCACCTTTAAAGGTCACCAGGACATAAGACCTGCACAGGTAGAGTCCTCAGTCAGATCTGATAAAAACTGCATTAAAAATCTGGTGACTTTTCCCTATGATACGATTTAAAAAGTCTTTTTCTCACATCTTGTACTTCTGCTATGCACGCACATCGTTGTAAAACCCAACGCTTGTGTTGGTGCAACAACACACTGACTTTTTGCGATACCCGTCTCATTCCTCCGTCATGTTTGTCGTCAGGGAATTCTCTCCCAGATCTCTAAGCGACTTTCGCGTCTCTGTCTTAGAATCCCGCTGACCACCAACCATCATTTTTCTCGTCACATTCAGTCGCACAACTCAGCCTGTGAAGAGACGTGCGTTATTTTTGCCAAAACAAGTCAGTCTTTGTGCTTCGATGTGTCAGACGAGACAGAAAATCATCCATAAACTGCAAATGACACGTTTTGAACAAAGCAGCGGGAAACTGACTTTGAACTTGTTCCTCTCAGGTGGTGTCGGAGGTGGTTGGAGGCGACGACGACGCCACCGACGGTTCGCTGCAAGACGTCGACGCCGCTGCCGCCGACGCTCCCAGATGAGCGAGACTCCTCAAAGGACTTCCGCTGCAGCGTTTTAGAACTCGGCCCGCCGTCGGAGCTTCGTTTTGTCTCGTGAACGAGGCGCCGATGGAAACTCTGTGGGTGCAGTGAAATGAAACACAACAACACTGATGTTCGGGGGAAAAATGTAAATGAAATTGCAAATTCTATCACAATAAAACACTGTTCCAACGTGTAGAAGACGCCTACGCTCGTTTGTTTCTTTGCTGTGTCATTCGGAATGAAGACAAGTCATGAAATGGGTCTGAATTTAGGAGAACTTGCAGGTGGAGGACAAGTTCTCAAACCAGAAATGATGTTGGAATTTAATGCGTAGAATGTTGAACGTGGCTAAAATTTGCTGTTAACTCCTGTTTAAAGATATTTGGAGTTGAAATAGGTGGTTTTTCAGACTTCAGTTGCCCTAAAACTCCACCTGGTCAGTGGTTCGTCTGTTCTGCATCAGTTTGTGTGACAGTCTAGAGAACAGGAGACGCATGTTTAC